>NC_048906.1:4811-16250 GCF_011077185.1 Oxyura jamaicensis
ACAGCAAGCAAAGCCACAGGCAAAAGCTCCAAAAACATAAACAAACTTTCCCTAAACCCTGAAAAAGACTACACCTTACCTGCCTGCTGCTGCTGCTTTCAGATACATGCTTTCACAGGATGCTTTGATGATACATTTTTCCTAAACCCTGCTCCATCATTTAACACCACAGTTGGAACTTTGATAATATTTGACAGACAGGCAAAGACGCACTGTAAGCCCCATGCTTCTCTGAAAAATCATAAGGGACCTGGAACACGCAAACTAACATTGTCATCCTATCCATAAACATGCTATAACAGTTACTCACCTGAAGAAGGGCTGCATACAGGTCTCTACTCAGAAAAGCATCAGTCCATAGATTCCGACCCACACAAAGAACCCTGCAACTCACTGAAGGAAAAAGAAAACAAAACAAACAAACAAAAACTTACCCCAATGAGCAGCCCAGGCAGAATGAGCTCTCTGAAGGCATGCCTGGGGCTCATATACTATTTGGCCCTGCCTGGCACCCAAACCCAATCACCTGGGAAAGGGGAGGGGCAAAGCACAAGAAATCAGAAAGAGAGCAGCACGAGCAGCAGCTGTGTTTCTTCTTTTTTCTTTTTTTTTTTTTTTTTAAATCAGGCTTAGCTCAACAGCATGCAGAGTGCAGACAAGAGAACTGGTGTTTTTCTAGAAGCAACAATCCCCATGCTTCTGCTTCAGCTTTGAATATTCAAAGGACAATATGACCAAGCAAGTACCTGAAACCATTTCAGCTGGAATTACGTAGGAAGAAAAATCTAGGAGCATAACAGATTACATGCCAAATAAAACAATTCCATGTAGTAACATCACTTGTAGGGAAAAAAAAAAAAGAAAAAATCAGGCACCCGAGTAGGCTACCTGAAAAACAAAACGCTATCCTGATGGGTTAAAACACACTACAGGGCACTGGATCCCGGCCCTCTGCTGCACCGACTTAAAACCCATCCCCACACTCACCGAGGCACAACCCCAGCCCACATACAGACACAGCATTTCAGCCCCAACGTGCCTTTGGGACCTGCTGGAAAGCAGGCTTCATCCTCAGTGAGGCGTCCTCAGCCCACACGGGATGGGGCTTCAGGCACCTCTTCACCTATGGAGGAAGACCTCCATCAGGAACTGCCACACCAGGCAACCTTTTTTCCTCTACAACACCTTTCTCAGGAACAACGCAGCATTCAAGTGACCTGCTTCGCTCCAATTCTAAAGACTGATGTTACAACTCACCTCGCCTGCGGCACCTGATAAACAGAAGAGAAAGCAACCGCAGCGCCTGGAAACCATAACTGCACGTGCCGCTCCTTGCCGCTCTCCAGCCTTACCTCAAATCCTCAGCCAGTTCTGTGGACAGCTAGCCATGGCACCTGCAAAGCAAGACAAAGACCTTTCATAGTCACCTCATGCTCCTTAGCCATTCCACTCCAACCAAGCTCATGACCAGCCCCCTTCTTACGCAGCTCTTCAGAGTGCAGTTTGCTCCTCTGAGCCTGTGTGAGACATCTGTGAAATAGAAAGAAAAGTACAGGCCGAGGCAGAATGCAAAGCCACAGCACAGCTAGGATAGTTACTCTCATCTGCTGCCTTACCTCTGCCCGCTCACCTGCCCCTGAGGCAGATGCTTCCGTCTGCCCTCTTAAGCCAGCTACAACACCTCGAAAACAGAAAGAGGGGACACTTAGAATGACACTGAGAACCGCAACACAAAAATAACTGCTTCATCACTCACCTTGTCAGAGGCAGCTCTGGCTGTGATGACGTCCTAGGTTGCAGGCTGCCTTTCAGCTTCAACACACAAAAACATAGTCAGAAGATAACCATTCAGCTGCCAGTATTAGCACCCATCCCTCAACAACACAAGGGACCCCATTTTTTATTTTCATCGTTTCGGAACAGCAGACAACTTCCCTCAGCACCTCACAAGTAGACCAAGCCAGTCACCGAGCTGCCAAACGAAGCCTTGACAGTTCCAGAAGGCACTCTTTCCTTTGACCGGTTCCTCCCAAGGTTTATCTAAGTCAGGAGAAAAAAATAACAAACAAACAAACAAACAAGAACACTCCACATCTACGAGCTTACCCCTCTCCTAGCACTATTCAAACAGCTGCTCGCAAGCAACTCAAGCCTCCCCCTCCACATCTGCCAAACACTACAGAGATGACTCTGTGCCAGCTGCCCTTCAGTACGAGCCCAGCGGCAGACCGGATGTCTTTGCCAAAACAGTCCGGACAATGTATTACTATACCCACAGATCCCCACATTAGCTACCATCACTAACTGCCAGGCAGGACAGCTCCAGGCCAAACAAACACACAGGCACACTACAGACGTTACAAACAAAACACAGAGCACAAGCCCTCCCCCCCCAAAAAAAATAAAATAAAATAAAATAAAATAAAAAAGACTCCCAGAGGGAAACCCTGCAGCAACAGCAAGTCAGAACAGGTGCTCTGCAGCAGACCCAAGGAGAGACTCAAATGTCACGACCTGCGACTGGAAGCAACTGCCGGAACTGGGATGATGGAGGCATAAATAGCCTGCCTTTAAGACAAGAGACCGGAACGATGGGCACTGCAAACCCCATAAGAAAAACGCTTCGGAAATGAATTCCCAAGCAAGAGCTCCTGATGAAGCCCACATGACTTCCGCAACAGCGAGGATGGAAACAGATGCGATCTGAAACCGAGTATGACGCACAAGACCTGAAACGCATCTGCACTTTAAGCTGCAACTGCAAGTCAAGAAGTGCTCAGACCAGTCCTACGACGATGAAATGAGCGTTTAGGACCTTCGGCGTGGCTACCAAGTTGCCTGTCTAAGCTGTCCAGTGCAAAAACCAAGGAGGAGATCAAGACCTGAGGAACGCTTAACATATGATGATCATTTGAAGAAATATTTGATACCAAAAAAAATTACACGCATAGAGGTAGTGAGCTCTTTAAGCTCCCACTGCAAGACAAACAGGGCTCAGCCTCCGATTGAGCGTCAGCATTATTCCGATGAGGTCAAGTGTTCAATACCCTCAGGATGGCTGCCCCAGGGCCTGCCAAGCACCAAGAGCAACAGCACAGCACAGACAACACAGAACACAGACACCAAGCTGGAAATGCCCTGCCTGGCACATGCTCAAGCTGTACCTGACAGAAACCCCTCACATGATCTCTCTGACTGACCCAATCCATCCTGAAAGGCCCCATCCGCTGCAATGACTTAAAAGCACAGACCCTCGCCCTATGTGCCCATTCACAACCCCAACTCAAACATCGCACTTGCCCCCCAACTTAGCTTGGGAATGCTGGGAGGCAGGTTCCATCCTCAACAAGGAACGCAAAGGCTAGCCAGGAAGTTGCTTCAGGCACGAGGTTCCTCTTCACCTGCAGAAATAATCATAGAATCATAGAATCATAGAATATCCTGAGTTGGAAGGGACCCTTAAGGATCATCAAGTCCAACTCTTGACACCGCACAGGTCTACCCAAAAGTTCAGACCATGTGACTAAGTGCACAGTCCAATCTCTTCTTAAATTCAGACAGGCTCCGTGCAGTGACAACTTCCCTGGGGAGCCTGTTCCAGTGTGCAACCACCCTCTCTGTGAAGAACCCTCTCCTGATGTCAAGCCTAAATTTCCCCTGCCTCAGCTTAACCCCGTTCCCGTGGGTCCTGTCACTGGTGTTAATGGAGAAAAGGTCTCCTGCCTCTCGACACTCCCTTACGAGGAAGTTGTAGACTGTGATGAGGTCTCCTCTCAGCCTCCTCTTCTCCAGGCTGAACAGGCCCAGTGACCTCAGCCGTTCTTCGTACGTCTTCCCCTCCAGGCCTATCACCATCTTCGTAGCCCTCCTCTGGACACTCTCCAACAGTTTCATGTCCTTTTTATACTGTGGTGCCCAGAACTGCACACAGTACTCGAGGTGAGGCCGCACCAGCGCAGAGTAGAGCGGGACAATCACCTCCCTTGACCTACTAGCGATGCCGTGCTTGATGCACCCCAGGACACGGTTGGCCCTCCTGGCTGCCAGGGCACACTGCTGGCTCATATTCAACTTGCTGTCTACCACGACCCCCAGATCCCTCTCTTCTAGGCTGCTCTCCAGCGTCTCATCGCCCAGTCTGTACGTGCAGCCAGGGTTTCCCCGTCCCAGGTGCAGGACCCGGCACTTGCTCTTATTGAACTTCATGCGGTTGGTGATCGCCCAGCTCTCCAACCTATCCAGATCCCTCTGTAAGGCCTTTCCACCCTCATTCGAGTCCACAACTCCTCCAAGTTTGGTGTCATCAGCAAACTTGCTCAAAATACCTTCTATTCCTACATCCAGATCATTTATAAAAATATTGAAAAGTACCGGCCCTAAAATGGAGCCTTGAGGGACCCCACTGGTGACCGCCCGCCAGCCTGACGCAGCCCCATTTACCATAACCCTATGGGCCCTGCCCGTTAGCCAATTGCTCACCCATTGTATGATGTTTTTATTTAGCTGTATGGTGGATATTTTGTCCAGTAGGATCCTATGGGAAACCGTGTCAAAAGCCTTGCTGAAGTCCAAAAAAATCACATCAGCTGGTTTCCCTTGGTCCACCATACGGGTGATCTTATCATAAAAGGAAATCAGGTTAGTTAGGCAGGACCTACCCTTCACAAACCCGTGCTGGCTGGGACCAATGACTGCTTTGTCCCCCAGGTGCGCCTCAATAAGTTCGAGAACCATCTTCTCCATGATTTTACCAGGCACTGACGTGAGACTGACAGGCCTGTAATTGCTAGGGTCTTCTTTCTCACCCTTCTTGAAAATCGGCATGACATTTGCCAGCTTCCAGTCTACCGGGACCTCTCCAAATTCCCAGGATCATTGAAAAATAATTGAGAGAGGTTCCACGATGACGTCCGCCAGCTCTTTCAGCACCCGGGGATGAATCCCATCCGGACCCATGGACTTGTAGGGATCCAGGTGGAGTAGCAAATCCCGCACACGTTCAGGGTCGGTTGGGAGTTTGTCATCCCCACCGTCCTGGTCCTCCAGCTCGGGGCACCCTGGGTCCCGAAGCCCATCATCGGCAATGAAGACAGAGGCAAAGAAGGCGTTAAGCGTCTCTGCTTTGCCTATGTCATTGTCTGTGAGGAGACCTTCCCTATCAAGGAGCGGCCCTATGTATTCTTTAGTTCTCCTTTTTCCATTCACATATCTAAAAAAAACCTTTTTGTTTTCTCTCACAGACACAGCCAGCTTCAACTCTAGGCGTGCTTTGGCCACTCGAACTTTCTCCCTACAAACACGAACAGCATCCCTGTATTCTTTCCATGACACCTGGCCCTCCTTCCAGTAGCGAAACACTCTCTGTTTCCGCCTAATCTCCATTAGAATGTCCCTGGTCAGCCACGCCGGCCTCCTGCCCGACTTGCGATCTTTAGGAATTGCCTGATCTTGTGCTTCTAGGAGGCATCACTTAAAGAATGACCAGCACTGGTGGACATCGAGGCCTTCAAGAGCAGTTTCCCAGGGGACCTTGCTGACTAGTTCCCTGAGCAGCCTGAAGTCCGCTTTCCCCATATCTAGGGATGAGGTTTTGGTGGCACTTTTCCTTCTGTCACCGTAAATTTTGACCTCAACCACTTCATGGTCGCTATGACCAAGGCGGCCACCAATCACCACATCTCCCACCAGACCCTCTCTGTTTTCTAGCAACAGGTCTAGGAGGGCACCTTTCCTAGTTGGCTCCGTTAGCACCTGCACCAAGAAGTTATCATCTAGGTGCTTCATGAACCTCCTGGACTTGCTCGTGTCAGCCGTGTGGCACTCCCAGTTAACGTCTGGCAAGTTGAAGTCCCCCATAAGGACAAGGGGAGTTAATCTCGAGGCCTCTCTTAGTTCTGTAAAGAATAATTTATCGGCGCTATCGTCCTGGCCAGGCGGTCTGTAATAGACTCCCACAACGACATCCCCTTTATTCGTTCGTCCCTTGATCCTTACCCAGAGGCTCTCAACTTTGCCATTGCCGACCTGAAGTTCCACACAGTCCAGCCCCTGCTTCACATACATCGCCACCCCACCACCTCGCCTACCCTGCCTGTCCCTCCTGAAGAGCCTGTAACCATCTATCGCAACACCCCAGTCACAGGACTCATCCTACCAGGTTTCACTTATGCCGATGATGTCGTAGTTGCGGGACTGGGCCAGGACTTCTAGCTCATCCATTTTATTCCTCATGCTGCGTGCGTTCGTGTAGAAGCACTTCAGGTGCGTCTCCTTACACTCAGCACCTTGTGGATCTGACCGAAGGACCTCACAGGCACACAGCCCCTCTGATTCTAGCGTACCATCCCTTAGGTCTTCACCGGCGTGCCTGGTTTTAGCCCCTTCCCCCTTCGACTCTAGTTTAAAGCCCTATCTATCAGCCCTGCCAACTCCTGACCAAAGATCCTTACCCCTCTCCGAGAGATGCGCATCCCATCCGGTGCCATCAGGCCCGGTGTAGCATAGACCTTCCCGTGATCAAAGAACCCAAAATTCTGCCAGTCACACCAGTCTCGAAGCCACAAGTTTATGTGAACAGTACGCCTTTCAGCTTCGATCCCCCCTATCGGAAGGACAGAGGCAAACACAACCTGCGCCCCTGATCCTCTAAGTAGTCGCCCCAAATCCCTAAAGTCTCTTTTGATCGCCTTCGGACTTCTCGTTGCTACTTCATCGCTACCGGCCTGAAAGACCAGTAGCGGGTAGTAGTCAGTGGGCCGTACCAGGCGCTTGACTTTCGTGGCAAAGTCTCTCACCTGAGCCCCAGGGAGGCAACAGACTTCTCCGCGGGTTGGGTCCGGTCGGCATATCGGTCCCTCTGTCCCTTTCAGAAGGGAGCCCCCCATAACAATAGCCCTTCTTTCTTTTTTGAAGGATGATGTGGCAATGCGATGTGTAGGTCACCTTGTCTTAGGCGCCCCCTCCAACTGGGACGGGTTTTTATCTACTATGTCATTCAGATTGTCTTGTTCTAGTCCTTCATATCGATTATTTAAGGGTAGATAAGAAGGTGAGGTAGGCAGAGAGAGGGCTCGCCTACCACCCCGAATAGGCACCTGCCTCCATTCCCCCCCTTGATCTAGGTCTCCTCCCGCTGCCTGGCAGGAGGAGGGAACCTCCGTCTTCTGCATAACAGGAGACGCCTGTGCTGTGGCAGGCTCGTGAGCCTGCCTCAGAGAGGGTAGAGTGCACCTCCACCAGTCAATTTCCATCTCTGATTCCCTGATGATCCTGAGCCTGTTCACCTCCTCCCGGAGCTCCGCTACCTGGCTGAGCAGTTCTTCAACCTGGGCACACCTCCCACAGGCATACCCTCCACTGCTGTCGGAGACCGACAGAAGGCTGGGGCACACTCTGCAGCCCAGGACCTGGACGGCTGCATGTTTCCCCGAGCCCTCTGTCTGAGTAGCCACACTGGTGACCGTGGCTAGAGATGCTGCACGAGATGCGGAGGCCACGGTTTTCTGCCTGGTTGATACCATGGTCAGGTTCTACGCAAGCAGGTTACAAGCACCGAAGGGAGAGGCAGCTGCAACAGAGCGACGATGGGCCCCCCGCTCGCCCTGCCCGCACAAACTGCTGCGCCACGCCCTTCGATGCGCCACGCCCTGTTTGCCCGTCCTGTTCGCCACGCTCCTGGTCGCTCGCGCTCCCTAGGGGCGACTTTTAAACAGCCTGGGAGGGGGCGCTGCTGGCTCCGCCCGCGCCTCGTCAGCCTCCCTCGCGAGGACTGCCAGGTCCCGGCGGCTCCCCCGAGTGGCCTCGATGCCGGACAAAAAGCCCTGCCCGCCTCGGTCCCCTGCTCCGCTGCAGAACACGTCTGCCCCGGAGCTGATCGCCTTTGCAAAAAATAAAAAAAAATAAAAAAAATAAAGTGCCAATCAGGCACCAGCACGCCAGCCAAACTTCTTCCAGTGAAACACCCACCTCAGAAACAAAACAGTAGGCACCTGACCTGCTCTGCTACTGCAGTTGGTAGGACAACCCCTACACAACTCCCCACCTTCCCCTGCCAACCACCCCGCAACACACAGTATTTGCCCCTGAACTTAATTCTCCAAGGTCTCATGGCTTAGACCAAGGAGAAAGAACAAACAAATGTGACAGTCCACAAAACAGTCTATTCCCACTCCTCTTCTTTCCTCCCCTACCCCAACAGCCAAGAACCCAGTACCACCGCTTCACTCACCTAACATCCCAGAGACATGCATCATGCTCCCTGCTCCTCTTGCATTCTGAGCATCTCCAGCATTTCAGGAACTGGAACCGCTGACGTCTGGTGGGCCTCAGGAATGTGGCAGAAGTTGTACTCCGCTGTCACAAGGTGCTTGCAAAGCCTGCCTGACAGGCAAAACAAACTAACAAAATCCACTGACCAACTCAGGGCCCACACTGCAACTCACTCACACTAATGCCTCGTTCAAGGTTCCATGCTCACGACCCGGGCTACAAGAAACAAAAAGAGAAGGTCATGCCCGTGATGGACACACAAACAGTACAGCCCCTCGCAGAGGACTCAGGCACAGAGACCAGAGCCAGAAAAACCAACACACACCCTCAGGTCCACAGATGACAAAAGGCCATGAATGCACAACAGCCCCAACAGGGGTAATCACAGACTTATCCTTGACAGATGAAAAAGGTGACCTTGCTCAGTCTCTTTGTAATACTGCGCTTATGCAGTCACGCCCCTTGCGATGTGTACTGAAGCTCTGCATGAATCCTCTAGAGTTACGCAAATGGCTTGATATATCTAGAGATTAAAATATAACTTAAAAAAAAAGGAACCGTACCCCACGATTTCCCAAAAACAAGTAAAAACAAGGTAGCTGGCAACCCCTCCTAAACATGCCCCTCCAAAGTGAATACCAAGCACTTAAAATTTAGAAGGCTGCAAAGTCTAAAGACTCCACAGCAAGCAAAACCACAGGCAAAAGCTCCAAGAACATAAAAAAAACTGTCCCTAACCCTGAAAAAGACTACACCTTACCTGCCTGCTGCTGCTGTTTTCAGATACATGCTTCCACAGGGAGCTTTGATGATACGTTTCTCCTAAACCCTGCTCCATCATTTAACACCACAGTTGGAACTTTGATAATATTTGACAGACAGGCAAAGACTCACCGTAAGTTCCATACTTCTGTGAGAATCATAAGGGACCTAGAACACACAAAATAACATTGTCATTTGGCTCATACACCATATTCTGTCCGGGCGGTGCCACGCTAAACTCTGCCCGGGAGGTGCCGTGCTGTAATCACAAATTTATCCTTTACAAATGATAAAGGTAACTCTGATATGATCCTGCTCGGTCTCTTGGTAATACTGCGCCCATGTGGACAAGCCTCTTGCAGTGTGTACTCAAGCCCTTTCCAGTCCTCTGCAGTTACACAAGTGGTTTGATACAGCTACAGATTAAAATATAACCCAAAAACAGAAGCGTACCCCACCATCCCTAAAACAAGTGAGCCAGCAACCTCTGCTGAATATCCCTCTATAAAGTGAATTCTAAGCACTGAAAACCTAGAAATCCATAGACTTCAACCTGAATAAAGAACCCTGCAACTGACTGAAGAAAAACAACGCACTTACCCCCCAAAGAGCAGCCCAGGCAGAATGAGCTCTCTGAAGGCATGCCTGGGGCTCATATATCATTTGGCCCTGCCTGGCACCCAAACCCAATCACCTGGGAAAGGGGAGGGGCAAAGCACAAGAAATCAGAAAGAGAGCAGCACGAGCAGCAGCTGTGATTTTTTTATTATTATTTTATTTTTTAATCTGGCTTAGCTCAACCTCATGCACAGTGCAGACAAGAGAACAGGGCTGTTTCGAGAAGCAACTGTCCCCATGCTTTTGCTTCAGCTTTGAATATTCAAAGGACAATATGACCAAGCAAGTAACTGAAGCTTTTTCAGCTGGAATTACCTCAAACCTTTCTTTTACGCTCATCTACTCCTTTTACTTCACTCATTCACATAACCCCCAAAGTCGATGTTTCCATCTGCTCTCAAGCCACCTAAAGCACCTCTAAAGGCAAACTGGATTTTTACTCTATTTTATGTAATAAATTAACTGCAGTGACAGCCGCACCCCAAAAATAACTGCTACCTCTGTTCATCGCTCACCTTGCCTGACGTGGCTCAGGTTGTGATGTCCTGTATTGCACACTGTGTTTCAGCTTGAACAAAGGAAAACAGTAAGAAGATGAACAGTCAGCTGCCAGCATTAGCACCCACCCCTCAATGCTACAAGTGACCACATATTTAATTTTATCATTTCAAAAGACCAGTCCACTTGCCTCTGCACCTGGAAAGTATATCCAAGCTCAAACAGGGCCACCCGCAAAGCAGGAGGGACCTGGCGGAGTCCATAGACTCCGACCCACCTAAAGAACCCTGCAAATGACTGAAGGGAAAAACAAACAAACAAACAAACAAACAAACAAACAAACAAAAAAAAACACATCCCCAAAAAGCAGCGCAGGCAGAATGAGCTCTCTGATGGCATGCCTGCAACTCATATACCATTGCACCCCAGCCAGCACCCTGCCCTAATCACGTGGGAAATGGGAGGGGCCGTGCATGAGAAGAGGTAAAGACAGCAGGAGGAACAGCAGCCCTGTTTTTGGTCTGGCTTAGGTCAACAGCGTGCAGAGTGCAGCACAGGCAACCAGTCTGTTTCTCTTTAAATACTTGCCTTAGCTTTGAAGGAAACTGACAGGGCTGAGAACACTCTCACCTTTTTGCACCACTCCACAACATGGGGAATTCACTTCTCCAAGGCTGCACAAGGGAGTGGCAGAAACGAGATGAAAGGCATACCCTGAGGCACCTCATAACCACAGCCTACCTACTGCAATACCTCTGTAATACTTAGACCTCTCGTCCCAGCTGCTTTACCTCTGCTGCTCTCCATCTCCAAGTCACATTGTTTTAACTGCCATGCAGAGCGGTGATCCTCCAGGTGCCATAGAGCGGCGCCATGATTTTATTTTATTTTATTTTTATTTTTTAATTTCAAAACAGCAGTCTGCTTCCCTCTGGAGATGGACAGTAGGTCAAGCCAGTCACCAAGTTGCCAGCACAGAGCTTCACAGTTCCAGAAGGTGCTCTTTCCTTTGGCTGATTCCTTATAAGTGTTATCTACCACTGGCAAAAGCAATAAACAGACTGCAAACAGGCACTGACACATTTGACAAATTTCCTGTTTTTAATTTTATAATTTTAAAACAGCAGTCCCCTTGCTGCCACATCTGAAAAGTAGATCAAACCAGTCACCGAGACGGCAAACAAGAACTTGACGGTTCCAGAAAGTGCTATTTACTTTGACCGCTTCCTCCTAAAGTTTACCTAATGCTGGGGAAAAAAAAAAAAAAAAAAAAAAAAAAAAAAGAGAGAGAGA
>NC_048906.1:16350-17338 GCF_011077185.1 Oxyura jamaicensis
AAAAAAAAAAAAAAAAAAAAAAAAAAAAAAGAGAGAGAGAGAGACTCTGTACCATTTGTCCAGAGTCAGACCACATGTCTTTCCCAAAAGAGTCAGAACGATGTATTATTGCACTGATGGACCACCACGTTAGCTACCATCGCTAATTGCCAGGCAGGACAGCTCCAGGCCAAACGCACACATAAAAAGGCATGCTACAAACATCATGAACAAAACATGGGAGAAGAATTACTTATACTATATTAGTTACTATAACAATTACTCACCTGAAGAGGAGCTGCATGCAGTAAAGGCACCTACTACTATATAGACTGAATACTAAGTAGAAAATTAGTGTTGTGGGCCTCACGTGTGTGTAAGGAGCGTCACGAGGGCTCCTGAGAAGACGGGGGAACATAGGGAAAGCTGCTCCGAGATGTCGTCCTCGATCGCCTACAGTACCGACTTTTCGCCAGCAGGTGGAGGCAGATGGCGCTACCGCGCTCGTGCCGAGAAAGGCAGGCACAGCTTCCCAAACCGTTTTCTCGTTAACTGAGGAAGCAGGAACCGGGCAGAAAATCACAAGTGAAAACAGCAGAAAAATGCGCTCCACACCGTCTCGGGGAGGAAATTGCTGCCCTGAGCAACATGCCGCTCCTGGCTATGAAGCCGAAGAGCAAAGTGAAAAACTACATTTCCCTGCATGCCCCGGAAACCAACGTGACTGACAGGCAGCGCAGAGACCAAAGACTACAACTCCCGGCATGCTGCGGGGCAAGATGCTCCCAGCCAACTCTGAAGAAGACCCGGAGCCAACCTCGTGCTTTCTGACCTGCTGCCCGCCCTCTCCCGCCCCCCCCCCCCCGCCCCGCCCGGTGCCCCAGCCCTGTGCCTGCTCCACAGTTCCTCCCCGCGTCAGGGGCTTCCCCTGCCCCAGCCACTGTTCCCTCGACGCCCAGCCTCCCCCCGGGGGGGGGGGGGGGGGGGGGGGGGGGGGGGGGGGGGGGGG
>NC_048906.1:17438-21880 GCF_011077185.1 Oxyura jamaicensis
CCCCCGTAAGCAGCCGCAACCCCGGCCACACTCACTGACCCCTCTGTGCAGACCAGCCCCAGCACACCAGGTCCAGGGAGCAAAGACACCGCAGGTCTACCGCCCTCCCTGCCTGCCCTCACCCGGCAGGGTGGCCCCCACACCCGGAGGGGCCGTCCAGGTCCATCGGCATCCCCTCCCCTCCCCCCCCCCCGCCCCGGCCCCGGCGGGGGGGGGGGGCCGCCGCCCCCCCCCCTGGAAACTGCACACACAGACACGGTGACGGCCCCTTACCAGGGCTACAAACACAGAGAGCAGTGAAAGCGAGAAAGCAAACTTTATTAACTTGTATGCAGGAGGGAGGCTGCAGCAGGGCTCCCTGGCTGTGCATTCTCCTCTTCCCCTTGCGGGGGCTGCAGGGCTCAGGCATCGAGTTAACATCCCTCTGTCTGCATCTATCCCATGGGAAAGGGTTGCTTCCTGTGGCCATGGGCTGTGAGGCACAGGAGGAGGAAGAAAACAAAGGAAAAAAGGAACAAGCAGGACACAAGCAGCAAGAGAGAAAATGGACGGACAGCCTGCTAGGGCGGAGGGAGAGAAGAACCACTCCGAGGGCAGGGAGCTGGACAGGAATGATCAAGAGGGTTGGACAGGAAGCGCAACAGAGGCACAACTGTGACAGCCAAGAGGACCAAGAGATTGAGAAAGGAAGACAAAGGCTGTACGGGGTGGGTCTAGCGAGAAAGGAGGAAATGGAGAACAGCACAGGGAGAGACAGACAAGGACAGGAAGCAGAACAGAGGGACTGAAAGCAAGAATAAACACATGGATGGGGAGGGGGTTAGCAGGAAACAACATGGACAGGGGAAACTGGACAGAGTGACAGACAGAAGTTATTAAATTAACAATGGGGCTAGGCTTCAAGGCAGAAAGACAAGGAAAGGGACAGGAAACAGGATGGACGGATGGAGGACAAAACAGCAATGGGAAGGCACCAGGACAGAGAAAGTGGGGGAGGGTAAGATGGAGAATGATGTGGGGGCGGTTGGGCACAGGGATACAGTGATGGGACTAGGAAAGAGGACAGGGAGCACGACAGATGGACTAAAAGAAAAAAGGATGGAAAGCAAGGAAGCGCAATCAAAACAGTGGAGCAGAGAGGGACACAAGAACATGGAAAAGCAGAGGATGACAAAGTAGGAAAAACTGTTAGAAACTGAGAGATAAGGAGCAGGAAATGATCTGCAAGATGAAGAATTGATGAGAGATGGAGAACTGAAAAGTTCTTGGAGCAGGCATAGGGAGAAGAACACCAGAGAATGGAGTACTGCGACTGAGGGGGTGCAGAAGGAGACAGAGATGAAGAAAGGATATACAGCAGTGTGGAACAGGGCTGAGACAGTAAAAGAGTGGTGAGGAAAGCGGAGCAGGACAGAAGCTGGGAGAAGGAAAAAGGCGAGCAAGTTGGACAGGGGGCTTAATGGCATACACCGTAGGACAGAGACATGCGGATGGGTAGGACAAGGAGCTGAAAGACCGCGAGTGCAAAGAGTGGGGCAGATGCGGGAAGTGAAACATTAGCGGGGGGGGGGGGGGCAGGGATTGAGAAAGAAGGGAAGAAGGACAGAGTGGGGAAAAGACAGACATGGGCAGAGAAGAAAAATCCTCCAAAGAGCAGAGAGACAGAGAGGAAGGGTGTAAGGGGAGCAGGGCAGAGAGAAGAAAGAACCTGGGGAAAGGCAGCAACACAGAGGATAAGGGACAGGGAGCAGGCTGCAGAAAAATATGCGGATGGGAAGCAGGCCATAGAGAGAGCAAACAAGCAGGCAAAAGAGATGGACGAGGACAAAACTGCAACGGACAGGCTGAGAGAAGATGGGGAGGGGTGGCAGATGCAGAGGGGACCAAAGGCAGCTGGGACGCAGAACAGGAGGGACACAGCCCCAAGGGCCTAGTGCTCACCGCAGCTCCTGCTCTGGGTACTGCCAGGAGGATTTTGTGGTTCAGAAGCTTCTCGCTCGCTCTCTCTCCCAGCTTCTTCCTCTGTAAGGATCCAGATGCTCAGCTATCACCCATCCAAGAGAATACACTGGGATGTGGCACTCCTTCCATGGGCCAAAGTTCCACCAGCCTCAGATGACCGCAGCAGGATAAAGGGAGCTATCCGCCCTGAGTGCCAGCCCTGCCAAAGGAAGGGAACAAGCTGCTAGCAGCCTCACATCTTCCCAGAGTCCGTCTTGGGCTGCTGGCCCATCTCCAGCCAACCGGGAAAATGGCCCAGCCATCACCTGGAAAACGTCCCTGGGCGGGCAGACCTGGCTCCCGCTGGGGGCTCCCACCACTCCCTGCCCTTGGATACCCGTGGGCAAGGCCCTGCTCCCGGCCGCAGGACCCTCCCCCCGTGCCTTTTCTCAGCAGGACGACCCCTGCCCGACGCTCAACGCCGAAGGCTCTCGCTCACCTCACCACCGGCAACCACGCATGCAGCCGGCCCTAGCTGAGGAAAAAGACCACCCCGCGGCCACGGACTCCAAATCCATCGTGGCTGCCCGGCAGCCTAGGACTACAGCTCCCAGCATGCCTCGGGGCAGCTCGAGGTGGGGCACGGCCCACGGAAGTGCCGGAGCCGAGGAGTCACGGAGCCGCGGCGGAGGTATTCTGCTGGCCTCGACCCAGCGCTGCCACCACTCCTGCGCCCGATCCACCAGACAGGCCCTGGTGCCCGCGGCCATGCTGCGAGGCGTCTCCACTGTGCCCGGCCAGGGTACGGGCCAAGGATGGCGGCGCACGCACAGGGGCCGGGCGTGGTGCCCGTGGGTTGCAGCCAGGCTGCGCCGCCCCGCTCTTTCCCCAGTGCTGCAGCCGGGCCCCGCCCAGGGCCGGGAGCCACCCGAGGCCTCTTAGGGGCCACCTGGAGCGGGGTCGTTAGCGCTGGGGTAGTGGGAGCACGCTGGGACCCCGGGGGAACGCAGAGGGGTCGTGCGCGGGCACGGGGGACGTCCTCGCATGCGTGTGGTCGGGTGGAACACGAGAATTTAGTGGCACCCAGTGGTCGCTGCAAAGGACAATCTCCTATGTCCCTGTATGTTCTGTGATATAAAAAGGAATGGCTGCTGTCCGCAATGGAGCCTCTCAGAGTTTTTGCAGGAGGGACTCTTTTAAAGAGACTCAATGAAATGGCTGCAAAGGTGACAAAGCCATGGGAAGTTTGACCTTGGGCTGGCTGTTGCACGTGGAGTTTATCAGTTTTGTTCTTTACAATGGTGAGTGAGAGAGGCTGAGGGCTTCCACCTCACTTTATATTCTTTTATTTTCTCTTTTATTGCTAATGGCATCAGGGGAAAATAGGAAGCCTTGCTGGACTGTTTCATACCTCACACATTGCATGGGCAAGAGGACTGCAGAATACCTTCTTGAGAAGGCTGTCAATTAGATGCTGCTCTTGTGAGCAGACTAAAGGTTCAGGATTTCTGGCTGTCTTCTCATTTGCTTTGTTGCTCCTAACAGTATAATTAATTTCACCAATCTCATGTAGCAAAAGTCCTTAATTAACCCCAATAAACTGTTTTCATGGAGTTTTTTTGGTGGTATGTAAGTAAAACTGATGACTATAGTGAAACCGTGCTTGACGTGCTGTTTTCTTCTCCAGCTGATGAGGGCTGCAGTGCTATTATATTTGACTGATTCCTTAGGGAATTCCCACTTCTTCATCCCCAGTGAACAAGAAACTTACTTTTGACTGCTGTAACATTTTGACCCATGGAACATTTCCACAGCTGTGGTGCACTTCTCATACCAACTGCCCTGGTTGCCCCAGTTCCATGCCTGAGGGCAATCCTATCCAAGTTGTGCATGTGCACCCACAATGCTTCTGTCATCTTGCCCAAGATGTTCCCAGGCACAGTGCCCTTCCCCCCCCCCCCTCCCCCCCCCCAGCCCCCCGGGCATGTATAGAACTTGCAGCCCCAAGTATGGAGCCACCATTCCTACTCACCTCCATGGCTGCAGCCACAGTCCTGGTCATATAGTCGGCAACATTTGGTGGTGGCTCTCGTTGGCATGATCACTACCGCCACTCTATCCACACCTTTGTTATTGACTTTCTCATGCAAGGTGAGCATGTGAGCTGAGACTTTTTAATACTTGGCATTCATTTACTTGCCGTACCAATTAATCATGTGTGATTCAGTTGATGCACAGTGGCTGCTGGAAGAAAGAAAGAAAAGAAAAAAGAGAGAAAGAAACAGAGAAACAAAGAAAAAGAATCAGAAAGAAAGAGAAAGAAAGGAAGAAAGGAAGGAAGAAAGAAAGAAAGGAAGAAAGAAAGAAAAGAGAAAGGAAGAAAGGAAGGAAGAAAGAAAGGAAGAAAGAGAAAGGAAGGAAGGAAGAAAGGAAGGAAGAGAAAGGAAGAAAAAGGAAAGAAAGAAAGAAAGAAAGAAAGAAAGAAAGAAAGAAAGAAAGAA
>NC_048906.1:21890-270937 GCF_011077185.1 Oxyura jamaicensis
AGAAAGAAAGAAAGAAAGAAAGAAAGAAAGAAAGAAAGAAAGAAAGACAGTAAGACCCCTTTATTGAAACAGTAAACACTAATACCAATGACTGAAAACTTGAAATGATTAGGAATGCCAAGATGTTGGGGTTATTCAGCCTGGAGAAGACAAGGCCCCCAGGAGAACTTATTGCAGCCTTCCAATGCTTAAAGGGAGCCTACAAGAAAGATGGGGGGGGGCTCTCTATCAGGGAGCACAGTTATAAGACAAAGGGTAATCATTTTAAGCTAAAAGATGGCAGATTTAGCTTAGGTATTAGGAAGAAAGTATTTACTAAGGGTGGTGAGGGCACTGCAACAGGTTGTCCAGAGAAGTTGTGGATGCCCCATACCCAGAGGTGTTCAAGGCCAGGTTGGATGGAGCTTTGAGCAACCTGGGCCTAGCGGAAGGTATTTCTACCTCTTCACAGAGGGGTTGGAATTAGATGATCTTTAAGGTCCCTTTAAATCAAAACCATTCTATGACTAGATTGCACAGAAAAACAGATTTGTAAATTTTTGATTCTCTGTAAACACAGTATAGCTCAGAAATAAAGATCAAAATTTTATTTCCATGTTGGTAATAAAAATAATTCCATGACTTCTGTAAACCATTGCATAAATGCTATAATGTAGAAAAGTTTTAACAAGTGTTAAGAATTTTAAACAGTTCACTACAAGTGAATGGGTATCCATTATAAATAATATGTTTTGTATTAAGAACAATTCACAAAATCATTTCTTTCTGTACACTCTAAACATTAACAGCTTTCATAAATTAATGAGTAAAAATTCATTTTTTATTTAAGGTCTGATGATGACCACAGTTATACATACATAGTGTGACAGTAGTAATATGATTACCTGTATTTGATACTAGAATATTCTGAATGACAATATGTAAGAAAACAAGTATGTCTGTAATAATCAGCTATTCAAAGAAGACTAGTAATAAACTTACAACATGTAGCTTGGGATCTACCTGTGATTAGCATACTTTCGGTTACATTACAGCTCTTAACTGTAAAAACCCTGAGAAATCTTAGTTTTAATCTATTATTCCCCAGGGTATAATAATAATGGCAGCATTATGGCATCCACAATAAAATAATATTCTTACATAAATTAACACAAAATTTTGTTAAAAACCAAAATGAATCTTGAAAATTTACTTAGTTTGCTTTAAAATATTTTGGAAATGCAACAAATTACTGTATTGTAGTGTCCCTAAAATATAATGTATTTTCCAGATAGTATATATATACGGACAAATACTTATAAGGGTCAGGGTTCCCTTCTTACTTCTTCTAAACAGTCATCTCTAGTCAACTGCATGTATTTATTATCCTCCATTTTAAAGTACTGGTGTAAAAGTACACATTTATTTGTCTTTGCAGTTGACTTGCTTTTTACTAAGATACAGAAAACTTTGCTTATAACTTCTCACATAAAGAACTTGATGAAGAACATTTATAGCACTTTCCTTTGAGTGCTATGTATGGTTCAAGCAATCACCTAAGGTTTGTCTGTAGCTATAGCGAGCTGCCGAGCCTGACAATTTCACCTATAGGTACATTTCTTTCATCTGATTTTTTTTCCTTCTTTACCAAATGATGTGTCAATAGTTTGTGTCCAAGAAAAGCTTTCAGGGGAACATATGCAAAATTTTCAATACTGGTATTACTATGGGACGCAACATTATTTTCAAGATTCATCATTATAAAACACAAAACATACAACTGTTTAAAAAGCAACAAACTCAACATATTAATTTATTTCTTCTAAAAAAAGCAACACACAAACTACAAATGTCAATGTGATGATTCATGCTGCAAATATGGTTTAAATTTCTTTTTTGTTGGCATCACAAGATGAGGAAAATCACCTATTACTACAAAAAATATATATATATAAAAAGAGACCAAAAATAGCTATAGGATCACACGCAATTGCACACAAATTCACACGAAAAACAACAAACTTTGACAAGAAGCAGAAAACCATACTTCCGTATCTCTTAGGAAACAAATGTCACATTGCAGCGTATCAGCAGCACAATGTGGGCTGAACTGGTTTCCTCTAAAATATCACAGCAAAATTTCTGACCAAACCCTTTCTAAACATGTTTGTGAGTACAACAGTTGCAGAAAACTGTTCCATATTGTGGATAAATATAGCACACCAGTATCCAAAATAACTTCTTGTTTGACATTATTCCTTGATTTGCTTATTGTTTAAAAAATCTCATTACTAACTCTGCTTTAGTCCAAAATTCTGTTACAGATCAAAAACAAGTATTTGTCACAGACTGCACAGATGCAAAAAGGCAAAAAGACTGCCAAATTTGATGATCAAAGTTCTTTTTTTTTTTTTTTTATGTCCAAAATTGGTTAAACCTTTAAAACAGAGCAGCATCTCATTTTCTCAATACAAAAATTTTTGAGTAACTGTGTGAAAGTCAGCAAAATCACATTTTAAATCCCAAATTTGATGTTTATTTAAAATGGACTACTATGATCTTCAAAGAAAATTTTAAAACAGGAATAAGTAGACATATATTTAATATTTTATCCTTCTTCTCCCTGAAAAGTCTCTAACGTTCTTGCAGGCTGGCATGTCTTAGGAAAGCAGCAATGAGTCTGTACATTTAGTTATCACAGAAACATTTAACGATTATTTTTTGCTAACTCAAGCCTTCATACAAAGACCACAAAACCCAGTGAGGATACAATAATTTAAATACCTTTGGCTCGGGTCCTATATTTAATACTGACAGAATTCAAAAAGCTTTATCTATTTCAAGAACAATAATTTTAGTATACAACTTGTTGGTTTTTGTTTGTTTCAGCATGAATTAACTTTAAATAGATAAACTCTTTACTGCTTATGAATTCAATTCCTATACTGAATACAATAATACAGAGATACAAATCATGTAACACAGTAGTAGGTCATTTCAATGTAAGCTGTACTAGTGTCACACCTGTATTAAACAAAAGAAAGAATAACACAGGCAAGTATTCCTTGTAATAAAAGTAGATAGTATTAACATACAGTAATGACTAACTTCTCCTCCTGAATTGAATGTTCCCAACAACCAGGATGAAGTAAGTATATTTCCACCCTTTTAAAAGAATCGCTATGTCAAGAGTGCCACTGCCTGAGTACATACTTAAGTAATTTTGTAGTTCCTTTCAAATGTGTTACCTCATTGTTGAAAAAGCGTATTTTTAAATATTTATAAAAGCAAGAGACATATTCTAATTATCATCAAATTGTATGATACAAAATTATGCAATAGAAATTATTTGCAAAATTCTCTTTTTGTGTCTTCTGCTATTTTATATGGCATTTGGCATAGGCACTTTGTAAAAGTTATTGTATATATCATACGGGTTCCCATTAAGTACCACACAAGTTAGGTAATATACAAAAATTTTAAGACTACAAATGTCCAAACAAAGAGAGAAATGCAAATGCACAGTTGTTTACTAAATCTGATCTGTTTCACAAAATGTAAAACATGCCTTTAAATATGAAAGCATATGTGCCTCACTGCTTTTCTTTCCACTGGTACATTTATAAATACTGTAGTATGCAATTAACTTATAAATTGTAAAAAAAACTAGGTAAGATCTCACTTCTATTTAATCATATTATGATTTAACAGTAAAACCATCTGAAATATTTAAAATTCACAGTACACATATATAAAGCATCGTATTATTGTGTATTAAAAATAAACTTAAGACCTAGAAAGCAGCTTGAAGCAATTTACAACATATCCTCTAACAAAAAACAACAATTAAAAAGTGCATTTATATTATTCATAGTTTTTCAAACAACCAAGTAAACATACTGTTAGACCAATTCCAAAATACTGGCTTCTGGCATACCATACACAACAGACATGGCAAAGGTATCATTTGTACTGTTTAGTGTGTAGCTACTGTATCTATGTATCTATCTACTGTTGATGAAAATAACAGGAATAAATACTTTCATTCATGCATTATGGTAAAATTTATACAAAGTGATTACAGTACAAATTAAGATAAGTAGACTATGCACTAAGAATGTAAGTGGATGGGAAAAGACTGGGATGGAACTGGGCAGGAACGAAAGAACCTCAAGACTAATAAAAATCATTGAATGGCTGAAATTGATATGTAAAGGTGAGCAAGCAAAGCAACTAAGTTTCTTACAACAAAATCAAAATCTATGTAGCACTATTAAGTTGATTAATTATCAGTGATTTATATAGTTCATATACAAAATACAAAAACAAAAAATATTTTTAATTCTTAAACATGATAGAAGTACCATGCCTGTATGTTACCGTGGATTTTTTGATTTCTTGCAACAGGGACATTCTTCTTGTCTAGCTGCACAGTGGTCACAAAGTATGTAATGTTGACATGGATTCAGGATAATGCTACGATCACCTTCTCGACATACTATACACTTCTTTGACTGAAGCTGAAAAATCACCTGTAAGATGATTACTGAACTCAGTGAAAATGAATCCAAACTATACAGTCACGTTCTAGCAATTTTATGCTTAGCTGTCCTGGATAAATTTCTGTTGTAGCAACACAAAGGACAATGCTTTTGTATGATGAATAGCTGAGCTGCAGGTCATGAGTACTGCATGTATGCACAACATTTAGAGTATCAGCTAGAAGAGTACATGTGCATTTAGAATGGAAAACATCTAGGTTAGCACCTCCGGACTGCAGTTTTCCTGCATGACTGGGACGAGTGATACAAACCAAGAAAATAAAAAGAGAGGAAGTATCCTTTTTCATTATCATATACTTCCCTATTTTGACATTTTAAACCACTACTACATTTTCTTAGGCTGTGAGAAATGTTTGTGTGAAGACAAAATGGAATTCACAAATGTAATATGCTTTGAATAAAGCTATTGATACAGACTTTGGGGAGGGGAGGATGTTATAACTACAAATAAGTGTCTCCATGTAGTAAACCTTATCAACCTTACTAAGGAACAGGAAGCATTTAAAGGTATCTACAAGCCATGTTCATTTCTTGAGAGGTGCTCAGATTAAGAGAAGTATCCAGAACACTGTAATGCTGCCTAAAACAGCAACTTTCTCCTGGAAGGAAGAACTAGGTGAGAAGAGACCACAGTGGTAAAAAAGAAACTTGAGAGACTGAGGAACTGTAAACGCTGGTAATGGTTCTAATCCAGCCTGGCTGAGATGACTTCCATTCCAGAATCTAATGACTTTGTTCAGAGGATTCTTTCGCTCGTATTTAAAATCCCTCAGGAGAAAAACAGACATAATCCTTAATGCAAACATACTTGGTAATAGGAACCTGGTAAATATCAAGTCTCATCTACTTGCTTTCTTGCCAAAGACTTAAGTTATGTTTCAGTGTCTTCTAAGGAAAGCCTAGCTTTTTTTCAAGGCTCCAGTTCATGCTGATATAGATGGCACCGTACAGGAGGTGCACTGAGACAGAGAAGACACTGCTGAACTCAAACAGGTAAACAGGTACTGGAGTATGGCAGATTGTTTCAGTAGTGAAAGGATTATTTTTTTTTTTGTCTGGACAGTCCTGTCACAATCCAAACAAAATAGCAAGAATTGCCATTATGTATGGTGTTATTATCCTTTGAGACTGCAGAGGAAAAAGCAATAGGGAACCAAGCTGGGTCCAGGATGGTCTGAAGTAGGAATGAGGCTTTTTGTGCCTGGAGCAGTCCATGGTCATTATTATCTTCATTGATTATGGTCAGGACTGGCATCAGACTTCCAAACTTTGACAGTCCTGAGAAATGCTGTCCATGTGACAGCAAAAGAACATCCTACATTTTGGTAGAACCTAAATTTGAATTTGAGAAAAGATGGAATACAGCATTATGCCACTATGGTGACTAAGGGACCGAAGCATTCTGACATATGAGGAGAGTCGGAAAGGAGAGAGGACATCTTATCAGTGTGCATAAATACTTTGTGCCAGGGGGTAAAGAAGATACAGACAGCCTCTTCTTCGTGGTATCCCGGTGAAAGAAGAGCATTGTGCCACTGGGCACTAAGAACAGTAAACTCCACTTTTACACTGAGGGTGGTCAAACAGTGGAAAAGGTTGCCTACAGAGGTTGTGGTGTCTCCATCCTTGGAGATATTCAAAACACTTCCAGGAACAGCCATGTGTAACCTGCTCAAGTTTTCCCTGATTTGAGTGGGGCATTAGACTAGATGATCTCCAGAGGTCCCTTCTAATGTCAGTGATTCTATGCTTCATGTCTGTACTAGTCTCTGACTATGCAAGCTCTTAATGGAAAACCTCACCATCCACCTTCTAAACGAGTGAATAGCATGTAACTGTTTTCATTTATTTCGGGCAACTCTTTTCATTTGTTTAGGTACTGGGAGTAAAACCACTGTTTACATATTTTTTTCCCTTTTTTTTTCTTTTTCAATTACCCTTAGAGTTCTTGTGGAACTCTTGTCATTTATCTGACAGCTGATCTAAAAATTAGAAGAACCCATTAGGCTGTGAAATTTGAACCAGTGTGTAATCCAGAAAAGGAAGACTTGACACTGAGATCAGTGATGCTCTCTGAAATGAAACCTGGCATATGTATCTCACTGAGGGTTACAGAGCTGTCAGTTTCAGTGAAGCAGATGTAGTTAAACAGATGAAGAAAACTTACCTCATCTATTGTTCCTAAATCTAGGTGCAGACGACTTTGTAAGGAACGAAGCATTGGCAAGGATATCTTTTCTATGTCTCCAGAGTTTTTTATGTAAGGTAATGTAGTAGATAGGCAGGCAGCTAACTGCACCTTCAGCTTTTTTAATTTATTTTCCACTTCTTCCTTCTTCTGAAGAGCAAGTTGCTTGTCAGCAGCTGCAACATCAGCACGTTCTTTTGCTTCTTGAGCCTCTTTTTGCCATGCATCACATGCCTGGGAGTAAACATTTTCCAGAATATAAAAAAATATATTTGTAAAATTAAAAATGAAAGAGCAAATTCAAAAGCCTTCAAAGATGCAAGAAACCTCTAATTTTAGATATAAGGATGCTATCACAGTCAATTTAATGCTTTTCCCTACTTATTCTACTATCTAACTAACAATTCTTCTTGTTTTGCCTTAACCTAATTTTTTAGATATGTCACTATTACTTGTCTGTATACATCTAGAAGTGTTTTTGGAGCTCTATAAATGGAACACACATTCATAATCTAATGTCAGGAGACATCAAAAACTATCAAAATGTACTAGAGCTACTTTGCTACTCCATGTCACAGAGAGAATGATATGAGGGGAGGAAAAGGACTACTGAAAATGTACTAGACTGGCAGTTATCATCATCAGCCTTGCTTTGACTGCTGAGATGGCTGGGTATCATCTAGGCACATTATACAGCCATAGTTGCTGGCAAATCTCTTCTATTTTGTGTGTGCTTACCAACTGAAAGAGGTACAGGAGGGAAAGTCTGTCTTTAGTTACCTAACATTGAGATACATTGCTGTTCAGCACTATCCTGAGGCTCTGTGTCACTGTCTAGAGAGGCAGATTGACTTTTAAGAAGGTCTGTTTTCTTTATGCTGCCAGCTTATCTGGGAGATCAAAAAAACAGCATTTGCAGTCTATTCATTTCACAGCATGTAATGAAACTTTGGGACCAAGAATAATAAAATATGTAAAAGGGGAAAACAGGAGGTACGTTTGTTAAAAAAATATAGAGAAAATTTAATACTACCATGAATTAGTGTACCTGTTTTACTTGTTGCCAAGATTCTTCCCATTGTTTTAGTTTTCTCTTGGCATCATCAAGTTCCTGTCTAATTCGAGTTAGTTCGTTCCCACTTGTGTTTGAACTTATTGAGAGAGTAGTGTCAATGCTTAATACTGGGGATGGACTAGGAGAGAAACTCCCAGCCACAAAGTCCCAAATGCTCCCTGTAACACCATTTAAACCTGTAAAACAAAACCACACCAAAAAAATGTCTATACACTCTGCTGCAAAATGTTTCACATTCAGACTAAGTAAATGCACCACACATACAAAATTCTTACTTTTATCTGCAAGACTCATTATTTTACTATCTTCAGACATGTACAGTCTGGAAAATGTTTTTTTCCCCTTCTTTAGGAAGGAACGTTAGCTCCTTGAACTTTCTCCCATACACCACATTAGCTAGGCTTTGTCTTCCAGATTAATTCACAGGAAACATGCAAAGCCTTGAACTGAACCTTTCTGACCTGCCACTTATTCCTCTCTTAAAATATGCAAAGTGCAGCCTTCATTCAACTTACCTAAAGAGTTGTGAGAAGAGGCTGAGGTGCCCAACATACTGTGTTCTGACTTCAAGGGTTGGGGCTGCTGTTGGTGAGGAACCATAGTGGATGAAACAAAAGACTGAGACAGCGATTGTGAAAGAGAACTGAGTGGAGAGGTTGAAAGGGATGATGATGAGTGTAAAGATGAGGAACGAGCAAAAGAACCTGGAATACTGACAGGTGCTGAACTTCCCAGTAATCTTTGACCTATGCATGCACAAAAAAAAAAAAAAAAAAGTTCCAAAGGAAGACACATCTCTGTAAGTATTCTTCTGAAAAATGTGTAATTTCAAATTAAATTGTATATTCCAATACCTGCCATTAAAAAAAGAAAACATTATTTATCTGCTATTGCAAAAATATTTTTTAAACTGAACACTTAGAATTAGGTTTCCAAGCACCCAAAAACAGAATTTGTAACTTTACATAGCATTGGCCTCATCTGCAGCTACAGAGAAAGAGAAAACATTTTTTCACATCGGGTTATTTGACTCAGTCATATTTACAGCAAACTGATATAGGTGATAAAACTGAATGGAACTTGAAGAGTAAGAAAAATTTTGTTTTCTATTTCAATATATAAACTGGAGTTGAGAAAGTAAGACTATATATACCTTGAAAATTTTACGCTGTGTAATAACCAGAAATAGCTCGATTTCTTTCTTCTACATAGTTCTGCTTTTGTTCAGTAGATTTTAAATGTCAAATGTACTTAACTCTACAAAAAACGATTTTGAAACAAAGTTTAAAATAAAAAATTAGTCAAACAGTTTTGTTGTCAATAATTTTCCAAAATAATAATAATAAAAATCATTATTATTATTATTATTTTTAAAGGGATGTCAAGTTATACAGTTACTTAAATTAACATGCACAGATGCACTGGATTTTCCTGTCAAGAAACAATTCAGTATTTACTGTGAAGATTTTAGTCCTCAATAGTTTCGAATGTCAAATAAAAATTGCATCACCTTTTCTATAAAGAAAATAGAGCAGTCAAATGAATTATACTTAAAGCATGAGTCAGGATTCTATTTTTCTGTTTTTGCTTAAAACTGGTGAATTCATGTCATCAGAGAAAACATCATTCCTTTAAGTATTTCAAAAAAATGAAGACAGGGATGCTCATTATAAGCTGCGCTGCCACAATATCTTCAAAAATGTATTTTAAATACTCTGCATATGTTACCAAAATCAGCCTCGTGACCAACTATATAAGGAAGATACAGGGCAGACATAAATATAACCACAAATGTACATAACATATCAGACAATAAACCTACACCACTATTTGCAAGAGAAGTACAGAAGCAACAAAGTACAGAGGATTTAGTTTAAAAATCTGGCATAGTAAGAATTCTCTTAAACATTAAGAGCCAAAGTAAAGACCCCAAGCAAATGCCGTATGGAATGGTAACAGAGACTTTTCTTTTTTAGTACTTAAAGTATTCTTCAAACCCAGTTGAATTTTGGCAAATACGATCTGCTTGAGTGTAGCAAGGTTTTGGCAGCTGTGGCGAAGCTGCAGGGGTGGCCTCTGTAAGGACAGGCATGGGGCTGCCCTGTGCTGGACACAGCCAGTTCCAGCCATCTCTACAGCAGACCTGCTACAGGACACAGCTGAGCCCATCAATGAAACTGATTATGCCTCTGGGAAAATATAATTCAGACAGTGCAAACACAGCATTGAGGACTGAGGAAAAAAAGGTGTGAGAAACAACCCTGTGAATGAACACCAGGGTCAAAGAAGAAAGACTGGGAAGATGTGCTCCAGCTACCAGGGCAGGGATTTCCCTGCAACCCACAGAAGGTTTGGAAGACACCATAGTGGAGCGAGTAAGAGGCGATGTAAGAGCCCATGGTATAAGCACAGATTTCCTTTCAGCCCATGCACAGGATGATGGTGAAGGAAGTGTCTGTTCCCTGAAGGAACTGCAGACTCATGGAGAGGACCTACACTGGAGCAGGGACAAGTGTGAGGAGGAAGGAGTGGCAGAGAACTGTTATGAGCTGACTGCAACACCCCACTCCCCATCCCTCTATGCTTACCAGTGCTAGAGGGGAAGGGGGAAGAGGGACAAGGTAGAAGAGTTGGGAATGAAGTTGAACCTGAGATAAAGGGGATGGTGGTGTTTTAGGTTTTGTCTTTGTTTCTCACCATCCAATTCCATTTTAATTGGCAACAAATTTAATTAATTTTCCTCAAGTCAACTTTGTTTTGCCCATGACAGCAATTGGTAAGCAATCTCCCTGCCTTTATCTTGACACACAAGCTTTTTTCACCTTATTTTCTCCCCCTGTCCTGTTAAGGATGGGGGAGTGAGGTTGCATTTGGCTATGCACCAAGCTCAACCCCTTATAATGTATGAACTATCTCCACGTACAAACTCCTCTTGTTTTTTCCCCATGCTACATACATTTGCACAGAGACACTTAAGTTGGCCCCCGATAAAACTGTTTTATTAGATGAAATAACTGGAATTCCTTTATGCTGCTTTTCAGGTGCTCTCCCACTGACCTCTGATCCATTTCCTGGCTCTGGGCATCTATTGCTGGCACTGGAATCGGACTGATAAGAATCAGGTGGATAACCTAGTACACATGCCTCAAAATAGCCTCTATTAGCAAAAAAAAAAAAAAAAAAACAACTCGGGAGAAGAAAAGACAATGAGGTAGGAGCGGCACCACAGCTTGTAGCACTGTTGGCAAGATCTCAAGAGATTCATACTTAGTGTTTGAGACTTCTTAATCAGTGCATTCCAGCACTGGCTTCTTATAGATATTACTATCAACAGTGAAGCCACTCCTAGAATCTGCCCTGATCTACTTGATGCCAAAGTACTACCAAATGTGAATTGTAAACTGCCTCCTCAGATTCTTTACTCAGACCTGAAAACATAAGCATGTCACCTGGCACTTTACATGAAGCATCTTCTGCCCACTTTCATATTAGTGAGCTACTGAAGTGAAAAAGTCCATTTCAAACCAAGTGACTTTCCTGAATTTTGAGTGTGCTCCATGTGTCCATAGACTATTGGGGTGATAAAATTACCAGTCTGCTCCCTTCTACTTCAAAGGAAGCCCTTGGAGAAAGGAAAGTTTGAAGAAGAATCTCTCAGGATATCTGCTTTATTTCCGAAAAGAAGCACTGTATGTTTGCTTTCAATACAGGCTTTCCTGAGGTGGTAAGGAAACTTGACGTTCACTTGGGTCAAAATGATTTCCATGTCTTACAACATTTTGATTCTGGAAGGCAGGGGTACAGTGCTATCTACAGGGGTCACAGTGACAGTTTACATATTCCAACACTATCAAATCAATATGTATTGTTTCTTTCAGCCAGCAGACTAATCAAGTTACTACCTTAAAAAAGAAAAAAATGCATAATGTATATAGACACTTTTAAGTGAAAGCTTTTCTTCTTGAATCAACAACAACAGTAAACTAAGTAGTAGCTATAGCTGTTTTATCCCTTGTGACTAGAGCTGTAGGGCAAGAATGACATGGGAGGAGCCCATTTGCCATCCAAGAATCCAGTTTTATTTGCAGAAGTGAAAGTTTTAACACATATGCATAAGAAACTTAAGAATCACTGTAGACCTCTTACAAATGCTAGCAAAACAGATTCAAAAATATATGTAAAAATTATAGAAATATGACAGTTTTCTTGCTGTCCGACACTTAAAGAAATATGATAACAAAACTATAGTTGACAGTTTTCAATTCCTAGTTTGCTATCCTTTTTCTCTCATTTATTTTCCCTTTTCTGCTTTCACACAGAAAAGGTGACATTTTAAAATTTAATTTCTGGATGTTTCTCCCACCAGTCCTTCCTCCCTGGCCATCTTTTCACTCTGTTTCTCTCCTTTCCCACAATAGGCTAGCTAGTTGAAGGATTCTAATAGATCTAAGTAGGAAAGTCAGGAAAATATAGGTAGACAGAAATGAGTATGAAATAAGCCCATAAGACCTTCAATTATATTACTCCTTCCAGGTTAGATACATAGAAAGCTTAAGTCCCTAACTTGTTAAGTACCAAGTTGGGGGGTTGGACCAGAAGACCTCCAGAGGTCCCTTCCCATCTCAACCATTCTGTGATTCTGTTAAATTTTGCCAACAGCACCAGAAATTGAAATAATGAATCACAGAATCATAGAATAGCTCAGGTTGGAGGGGACCATAAAGATCATCTAGTTCCAACCCCCCTGCCATAGGCAGGGATGCCACCCACTAGATCAGGTTGCTCAGGGACTCACCTAACCTGGTCTTAAACACCTTCAGGGATGGAGCATCCACAACATCTCTGGGCAACCAGTTCCAGTGTCTCACCACCCTCTGAGTGAAGGATTTCCTCCTAACATCTAATATAAATCTCCCCTCATTAAGCTTAAAACCATTCCCCTTTGCCCTGTCATTATCTGACTGAGCAAAGAATCGCTCTCCATCTTTTTCATAAGTCCCCTTTAAGTACTGAAAAGCTGCAATAAGGTTATCCCAGAACAGTAATGTAATGTGAATGTAATAAAGATTACATTCCGCCTGATGAATCTCCAGCAAAGCACCTGTGGTTTTCAGGTGCTGAGAACAGATAGATTCTGAGTCATTTTCACTGTATTTCACACTGTGTCAGTAGATATTTTCTAAGTCCATCAACATCCAGCTAAGGTTAGGCCACTACCTTCTTTAGAATAAAAATGTCTGTATCTCTCTATACATACTGCTGAGAACAGATATTCTCCCACCATGTGTCAAGTTTTGTTATTTTTGGAGTGAGAATGTACTTATGTCTAAACAATTGAATATACCTAATTATCTCAATTCTCTAGTGATAATAATAAACAGAACAGGATTACGTGATTCAATTGCCTAACACTGACTGCATGAAGTTACTGTTGAAGTTCTTTCCTCTGCTATTAAGAACTTGGATAGAAAATCAGTGTCTATTACTCAAATATTTATCCCCTTTTACCATTTTCCACATAAAAAGCCTAGCTGGTTGCAAACAAGGGAAAGGCTCTGGGTTAAGGACACAGATTTTGGAATTGAGTATTTCCTGAATCTGTCCTGGGTACCCAGAAAACAAGGGCTGTTGTTTGCAGAACTGGAAATTTAAGATGTCTTCTTTCTTTCTCTCTTCCCTGTACCCACTCTAAAATTGAGCCTACAGTCCCCCTTGTCACCCATCCCCCATTGACATTTAACTGACATGCATTTCTGTCTGGTGATCTTCTGAAACTTGGAAGAGTCCAGAAGGTTCAATGACTCAGCCTCAAGCACAGAAACAGCATGCTCTGTGTGCAAAGTTAGCTTGCTCTCTCCTAATAGGAACTCCCTGTTGCTGATATGTTTTGACTGGTAATGGATTTGAGCCTTCACATCCTACTGCCCTTCTGTGACGCCTGCACTGTTCTGCCACACACATGGAGGTGTCACAGTGCAAACTGTTGCCACTCATAATAGGTGTCCCTCCAACCCTGGTAGAGTAGCACTATTAAACACCAGCCAGACAGGCTGGCAGCAAAGTATTGTGGATTTTTTTTTTTTTAAATTGAAGTGCTGAGGTACTAATAGACCAACTCCTGTTCTTACCCCTGTCATCAGAGTGGTTCCAAAAAGTGTTTCTATGATGATAGTTGCTTTATATATATATACATATAAATAGATAGATAGATAGATAGATACATATATACATATATAAAATCAAATCTCAGCAGCCCATCAACAGATGTTGAGGAGACATTACTTTTAGGAACACACTGAGTTACATTACAAAGGGTTTATGTTGGCCACTACCAATGACAAAATTACAGTTTAAATGTCCTGTTCACTCATTCCTATGCTCACACTGGAGACCTTGTGAAAAATAATGATTTTGAGGAAAATAATTTAAATTAACGTTCAGATATTGCTTCTAATTACATATAATAAAGTATGTACAACATTACTGTGTTTACCAAAAACCTGTTCTGAACCTATGTTGAAATAAGGAGAATTGAATAATGCAACAAACCACATACAATCAGAGATTGAATGTTAAAACTTACCTCTAACTGATTCAACTGTGTTACCACCAGAACAGAATGGGAGAGCTTTGGCACTGACAGCTGAGACAGCTGGAGGAGATGAACAATCTGATCCAACACTGGAGGCCAGACTGGAAGTTATATTTGAAGCAAGTGGATTAACCACTGAAAAAACACTGAGATGGTTCTGTTAAATATATATATGTATTAGTACATATATACTTACAGAGACATATGTGAAAACACATGAAATAAATAGAATGTAGTTTTAAAAGTTATTTTTGTTCTAACAAAAAGAAATCCAGAATCACAGAATCACAGAATAGTCTAGGTTGGAAGAGACCTCCAAGATCACCGAGTCCAACCTCTGACCTAACACTAACAAGTCCTCCACTAAACCATATCCCTAAGCTCTACATCTAAACGTCTTTTAAAGACCTCCAGGGATGGTGACTCAACCACTTCCCTGGGCAGTCTATTCCAGTGACTAACAACCCGTTCAGTAAAGAAGTTCTTCCTAATATCCAACCTAAACCTCCCCTGGCGCAACTTTAGCCCATTCCCCCTCATCCTGTCACCAGGCACGTGGGAGAATAGACCAACCGCCACCTCGCTACAGCCTCCCTACAGGCACCTGTAGAGTGCAATAAGGTCGCCCCGAAGCCTCCTCTTCTCCAGGCTAAACAGTCCCAGCTCCCTCAGCTGCTCCTCGTAAGACTTGTTCTCCAAACCCTTCACCAGCTTCATAGCCCTTCTCTGGACTCGCTCGAGCACCTCCATGTCCTTCTTGTAGCGAGGGGCCCAAAACTGAACGCAGTACTTGAGGTGCGGCCTCACCAGAGCCGAGTACAGGGGGACAATCACTTCCCTGGACCTGCTGGCCACGCTGCTTCTTATGCAAGCCAGGATGCTGCTGGCCTTCTTGGCCGCCTGAGCACACTGCTGGCTCATATTCAGCCGACTGTCAACCACGACTCCCAGGTCCTTCTCTGCCAGGCAGCTTTCTAACCACACATCTCCCAGCCTGTAGTGCTGTTTGGGGTTGTTGTGCCCCAGGTGCAGGACCCGGCACTTGGCCTTGTTGAACTTCATACGGTTGGCCTCGGCCCATCGGTCCAGCCTATCCAGATCCTCCTGCAGAGCCTTCCTTCCCTCGAGCAGATCGACACACGCACCTAACTTGGTGTCGTCTGCAAACTTGCTGAGGGTGTACTCGATCCCCTCGTCCAGATCATCAATGAAGATGTTAAAGAGGACTGGCCCCTGTACTGAGCCCTGGGGGACTCCACTAGTGACCGGCCTCCAACTGGATTTGACTCCATTCACCACAACTCTCTGGGCCCGGCCATCCAGCCAGCTCTTAACCCAACTAAGTGTACGCCAGTCCAAGCCATGAGCAGCCAGTTTCCTGAGGAGAATGCTGTGGGGAACGGTGTCAAATGCCTTACTGAAGTCAAGGTAGACCACGTCCACAGCCTTTCCCTCATCCACTAAGCATGTCACCTTGTCATAGAAGGAGATCAGGTTCGTCAAGCAGGACCTGCCCTTCATAAACCCATGCTGACTGGGCCTGATCGCCTGCTTGCCCTGCAACTGCCGCATGATGACACCCAAGATAATCTGCTCCATGAGCTTCCCTGGCACTGATGTTAAACTAACAGGCCTATAGTTCCCCGGGTCTACCCTCCGGCCCTTTTTGTAGATGGGCGCCACGTTTGCTAGCCGCCAGTCAAGTGGGACCTCCCCCGATAGCCAGGACTGCCGATAAATGATGGAAAGCGGCTTGGCCAGCTCTGCCGCCAGTTCTCTCAGCATCCTCGGGTGGATCCCATCCGGCCCCATCGACTTGCGTACATCCAAATGCTGTAGCAGGTCGCCAACCATTTCCTCATGGATTGTGGGGGCGACATTCTGCTCCCCATCCCCTTCCACGAGCTTAGGGTACTGGGCGTCCAGAGAACAACTGGTTTTGCTGTTAAAGACTGAGGCAAAGAAGGCGTTAAGCACCTCAGCTTTTTCCTCATCTCTGATTACTAACTTTCCCCCCACATCCAATAGAGGGTGGAGATTCTCCTTAGTCCTCCTTTTTGTGTTGATGTATTTATAAAAACATTTTTTGTTGTCCTTAACAGCAGTGGCCAGATTGAGCTCCAGATGAGCTTTGGCCTTTCTGATTTTGTCCCTGCACCGCCTCGCAGCATCCTTGTAGTCCCCCTGAGTGGCCCGCCCTCTTTTCCAAAGATTATAAACCCTCTTTTTTCTCCTAAGCTCGAGCCACAGCTCTCTGCTCAGCCAGGCCGGTCTTCTTCCACGCCGGCTCGTCTTTGGGCACGTGGAGACAGACCACTCCTGAGCCATTAAGATTTCTTTCTTGAAGAGCGCCCAGCCCTCCTGGGCTCCTCTGTCTTTCAGTACCGCCTCCCAAGGGACTCTGCCAACCAGTGTCTTGAACAGCTCAAAGTCAGCCCTCTGGAAGTCCAAGACAGCGGTTTTACTGATCCCCTTCCTGACTTCACCGAGTATCAAGAACTCTACCATTTTGTGGTCACTCTGCCCAAGACAGCCCCCGACCAGCACGTCTCCCACCAGTCCTTCTCTGTTAGTGAACAGAAGGTCTAGCGGGGCACCTCCCCTGGTAGGCTCGCCAACCAGCTGCGTCAGGAAGTTATCTTCCACGCTCTCCAGAAACCTCCTGGACTGCTTTCCCTGGGCTGTGTTGTGCTTCCAGGATATGTCTGGGAAGTTAAAGTCCCCCACAAGAACAAGCGCTGACGATTTCTCAACTTCTGCCAGCTGCCTGTAGAACTCCTCATCCGTCCCCTCATCCTGGTTTGGCGGTCTATAACAGACCCCCACCAGGATGCTTCCCTTGTTGGCCTTTCCGCTGATCCTAACCCATAGCGACTCCACCTTGTCATTCCCAGCCTCAAGTTCGACGACATCAAAACACTCTCTAATATAGAGAGCCACTCCACCACCCCTTCCGTGTTGCCTGTCCCTTCTGAAGAGCCTATAGCCAGACATTGCAGCACTCCAGTCATGAGAGTGGTCCCACCACGTTTCCGTGATGGCAACCAAGTCATAGCCTGCGTGCTGCGCAATGACTTCCAGCTCCTCCTGCTTGTTGCCCATGCTGCGTGCATTAGTGTAGATGCACTTCAGCTGAGCCTTAGCCTTCTCCCCCAGCCTTGCCACTGTTCCCCCTGGCACACCTCCAACAGGCTTTGTTTCATCCCCGCCCCCCTTCTCACCTAGTTTAAAGCCCTCTCAATGAGCCCTGCCAGCTCCTGGGCCAGGATCCGTTTTCCCCTTGGGGACAGTTGGGACCCATCTGCAGCCATCAGGCCAGGTGCCGAGTAGAGCGCCCCGTGGTCAAAGAACCCGAAACTTCTGCGTTGGCACCAGCCTCTGAGCCACGTGTTTATCAGGTGGGCTTTTCGTGTCCTCTCTGAACCATTCCCTGCCACTGTAGGAATGGACGAAAACACCACCTGTACTCCTGCTCCGTCCACTAACCGTCCCAGCCCCCTAAAGTCCCGTTTGATAGCCTTCAGGCTTCTCTCATCAGTGGTATCACTGCCAGCCTGGACTATCGGTAGCGGGTAGTAATCAGAGGGGCAAACCAGGCTGGGAAGCTTCCTGGCGACATCCCTGACCCTGGCCCCAGGGAGGCAGCAGACTTCCCTACGGGTGGGGTCAGGCCGACAGATAGGGCCCTCTGTTCCTCTGAGAAGGGAGTCGCCCACCACGATCACCCTTCTCTCCTTCTTGGTGGGAGAAGTCTCTAAAAGTCTTCTAAAAGAAACCTCTAAATTAATAGACTAGAATAATCTTCATTATAATTTACCAATATGTGTATTTCTCTAATGTGGTTAGACGTGGCTATCATATGAAGGGAATTCTGCTTTCAGAAAAAAAGTTTTTTAGGTAACTTCAAATGAGCTCTACCATCATAGTCAGTCAGCTGAAGTCTGACGACCCTTTTCAAAAGGAAAATATCTGCCGAGTAATTGTACCATTTCATAATACATTTGTACACATATTGTACGTCTATTTATTTGATCTGCATTTTTTCCCATTTAATCTAAATACAATTGGCACATAAACTGATCTTCAGTTTAGACAGTTGAGAAACATGACTGCACTACACACACGTACCACATAACGACCTGTATCTGTGCTACTTCTTTCTAGCTGAATACTGTTGTCATAGAAATCATACAATTAAATTATAAAATGTAATAAATACAAACAAAATGTAACCACAAAGATTCTAAACTAGCAAATAACTTCACAAAGTCTACATGGACTTGGTGAAATATCTCCAGTATATGAATTCTTTTTATTGTTTTACCCACTTCGCTGAGTCTTTTGGTTAAGAAAACAACATTTAACTGTGACTGAATCAATCCAAAATCCTCTCATTGCTTTCTATGGGATGAGCCATGATTGTGTAGTATCTACTGAGTACTCTCCTGATTTCTACTAATACCATGTAAATTTTCCTATTTCAAAAGTAGACATAATGCAAGACTGAGACTGATAATGACCATCAGAATGAACCACGGACATAAGACAAATATCTCTGTCCATACTAAAAGATCAGGTTGCAACAGGGACTGTTCAGTCGTGTTTTAATTGTTGATAGAGATTCCACAACCTCTCTGGCTCTCTGTTTTGATGTCTGGCCACCCTCACTGTGTAAGACACGCACTGTATTTTACAGTATAACTTTGAAATAATGAATGAAAAAGACAATTTCCAAGGAACTCTGCAAGATTAGCAAATACAATTACAATCTTGTTCCCAAGCTTGTATTCTTTCATCTGGTGTAAGCAGAAATAAATATCTATTTCAAAGGAGAGAAGATCCTTTCATCAATGCCAAACAACTTCTCTCTACCGCCTTTCCCCTCCCAACAACAGACATCTTGCTCTTCAGGTCCTAACTGCTGTCACAAAATTTTCTGGGAGGAGCAGAGCTGCTCTATAGCATATACAAAATGTAATTGAATGCTTTTGTTCCATGCATTTGCTGCAATTTCAGCTGAAGTCCAACTTCCTTCCCTAGCTATTGTTAGGAAAAACTACTCTACTTAACAGCCAGATTTACAGAAAAATAGAAATATTCTAAATGAACTGTATATATCTTACTACGAACTATACAACCTATGACATATAAAAGGATTTAGGGATTTCAGGCTGTTGTGATACAGTCTTAAAAAAAATTACAAAACCAGAAATTTCATTAATTTTAAACCTGATATGACATAGCCTGATTCTCCTTAATGGCAACCAGTGACAGGATAAGAGGCAACAGCCACAAACTGCAGTACATTAGACTGCAGTAACTTAGACATTAAACTTTTTTTTTTTTTTAAAAAAAAAGTGATTGTGGCCAAACACTGAAGCATATAGCTCAAGGAGGCTGTGGAGTCTTCCTTCCTGAAGATAAACATGACCGGACAAGGTCCTAAGCAACCTGTTCTAGCTGACCTTGCTTTGACAAGGGGGAAGATAGACTACAGACCTCCAGAGGTCCCTTCTAAGCTCACCTACCCTATGATTCTATGATAGGCTTTTCCAAGCTTTGTTCCGCCATTAAAATTTACACTGAATTAACAACATATTCTCCAATATATCAATGCAACATGCTAAGACTTTTTATATTAGTGAAAAATTATCACTCAAAATATATGCCCTTTGGGCCTGCCCCTTCTTAAGCTGAGGCCTCTTGGTGAGAGTAGAGTGAAGAAACCTCACACACCCATACAAAGCTGATGGATCTTTTCAATTAGTACTCTTTCTCCCCAGCATAAACACCTATACCTACTGGACTATTTACTCTTTTCTGCCTAACACATTTAGAAGCAGCAAGCCTCTTGTCCCACCCTGTTTCCACAGAGATGCACTTGGGCTGCTCAAAGGTTCCTTTCCTTCCTCTCTTTTGACAGACCAAGACTGACACTATCTGTGACTTCCAAACTCCATTCTGGAGGATATCTAAACAGAACAGAGAGACAAAATAAACAGAAATGAGACAGGAGAGAAAGGTTATTAAAAAAAGATGTCAACAATTTTATAATTACATAGCAGAATTCAAACATTCTGCAATAATTAAGTGCATTTTTTTTTTTTTTTTTTTTTTTTTTTTTTTTTTTTAATAAGGAGAGAATAAAAATATGAAAACAACCTGCAAATATTTTTAGGAAGATTAGATAATAGGAAAATTCATGTAATTCAGGTTGGAAGGAACTGCAGCAGGGCATCTAGTCCAACCACTTGATCAGCTAATTTGTCTATGAAGTCAGCCCAGGTGACTGAGTGTTTTTGCTAGTCTGGTCTTGAAAACCTCCAAGGATGAAGAGTGTACAAGCAAATTCTGCAAACACTGCTTGACTCTCCTGATGCTGAACAACTTCTCCTTATATCCAGTCTTAGCTTCTTGTTTCAGTTTAGTAAGTTCTTTCTTGTCCACCCACTAGCACCACTGTGAACATGCTGCCTCTGTCTTCTTGAGCTCCCCATAGGTATTTGAGAAGCTGCTATTGGGTCCTCCTGAAGCCTTCTTTTCTCCAAGCTAAAGCTCTGCTTCCTCAGCCTCTCCTCACAGGGCAAGTGCTCCAGACCATCCTGTCAGCCCTTCACTGAATTTGCTTGCTCTAAGTAGTTTATTGATGTAATTCTAATACTGGGGGCCAACACTGAATGTGGTATTCTAGTTGTGGTCTAACAAGTGCAAAACAGAGGGGAGTAACCCCTTCCCTTGATCTACTGCCATGCTCCTGTTAATAGAACATGGGATAACGTTTGGTCTTCTTTGCAGCCAGACAACACTGTTGGCTCACATTTAGCTTGCTGTCTACATAGACCCTCAGGCACTTTTACACAGTGCTGCTTCCCAGAGAGTTAGTTCTTGTTCTCAGCCTGTACTACAAAATCACAAAATGGTTGAGGTAGGAATGGACCCTCTGGAGATCATCTGGTCCAACTCCCCTGCTCAAGCAGGGCCACTTAGAGTAGGTTGCCCAGGACCATGTCCAGACAGCTTCTGAGTATTTCAAAGGACAGAGACTCTACAGTCTCTCTAGGCAACCTGTTCTAGTGCTCAGTCACCCTCACAGTAAAGAAGCATTTCCTGATATTCAGACAGAAGTTCTCTTGTTTCAGTTTGTGTCCATTGCCTCTTGTCTTGTCACTAGTTGTAATTTTTCCTTAGACTATATTACAAAGTGCCACAGAACTTTGATACTGCATTAATGAATGAACAAAAAGGGCAAAATATTACAGTGTTTAGCTTCTGGCAATACCTGCTTGTTGTCTTGTTCACTTATTTTCTGCTGATTCTCAGCTGAGAAACTTTGCTGCTTTGCCTAAAACAAGAAAACTCTATGTAATACATGAACTTAATGAGTCACTGCTATAAAATATCTAATTAGTTTATGAAGGGCCAGTGGCATCCCTGTAACGATGCCTTAAAGAGGATGACTGTTTTCCTCACTGCAGTCTCATATGGAGAACTGAATTTTAATGCTCATAAAGTAAATGTACGTGAAAAAGGAAAGGCAGTTGCAATTGTTCCACTTACATGCACAATTGAGTGCATGCAAGTTATTTCTGGTCCAAAAACTGAGTAGCCATGTTAGCACTATGTTGTGACTGCAATAACATGTTTGAAGTGCTCACCAGCCGGGGAATAATTCTCCAAGAGGCTGGTGAGATAGAAGCCTGAGTTAGCCAAAAGTTTCAGTGGAACTCCCTATATTTTCCCTTTAAGTAATCATGCTACAAATAACAAGCAAAACAATTTCAAACATAAGGGCAGATTTTACTTGAACACCATTTTATAAGGTAACTTTTGAAACAAGTGAAACACATATGAAGTAAGGGAAACTGTAAACATTTTCTCTACGCCCACTGTGTTCTTAAAGAGCAGAATGAAAAATATCTCTTTTAAGACTATTAATTTTCAATGATTTCCTTAATTGCAGTAATCTCTGCATGGCTCCTGTCTCTTTAGGAAAAAACGGGTCTTCCTGCTGCCTTTGAGCAGTTCTGTTGTGTTTGTTTCTTTGGGAGATTGCTAATCTCTCTTGCAGTGAATGCTCTCTGTTGTAACTCTCTGTCAGTTGCAACTCTCCCCTTTATAAGCCTCCATGCTTTTTTCTCAGTTCCAAAGTCCATCACTGCCTCCTCTCTAAACAGGTTCAATGTGAGGAAAAGGCAAGCACATGACTTTTTTGCTGCTAAGACACAGGCTTTGTAGCAGTACATTACTCACTGATGGTAAACAAAGTGGCAAAACTGATGTTAATAAATGTTACATCTTTTCTCAATTATTGCTACAGAGCTCTCTCTCTCTTTTTAAGAGGCTTGTATTTTATCATTGGTCTATCTCAGCAATGAACTTGTCTGAGAGGTAGCTGCAGGTGGGACAAGAAACAGAAATTAATCAAAGATTAGCGTTCATAATCTCAACAGCCAGAAATAATGTGTATTTTCACCATCCGTTTTCAACAAAAATTAAAAGCGAACCCAACCAGGACTGGATACGTTTTTTTTTTTTTGTTTGTTTGTTTGTTTTTCCATTGTTATTTTGCTCTATTCTAGGCTACATGGGCTCAAAATAACAATCACATTACTTCTGCAAAGTTACAACTTACTGCATGTCAGTTGACACTTTGCAAGGGTGTTCTCAGCCAGTGACAACTGTAGTTTGACACTGTTTAGCTCAACAGAAAATAGCTCCCAACTCTGTTTTAAATGAGTGCAGATATGCGAGGCAGAGAAAATTTTCTTCTGAATCTAAGTATCTTAAGATTGCATTTGTAATTCTACACCCATATTATTCACATACCTGATCTTCTCGTTCAAAACCCGGTGCTTTTGGATAGCTAGATGTTGGTGAAGAGACACCTGAGGTACTAGACTCAGAACACAGAATACCATTTGCTAACGATCTCTGTCTACAAAGAGGTCCCAGAGGTGACAAAGAACTACTGCTACCAGAAGTTGATGTTACAGTTGGACTTGAAGAACAGGAAATCTGTAGAAGACAGAAAACAGTGTCTAATATACTCTATAATATTTTTACACATCTATTTTCCCTTTAGAACACAATTAGTTGTAATTATAGATCAATTTCAATTTCTGTTAATACAATGCCAACTTCAGCATATCTGTGTATTTTTGATATTAGCTTAAAAAGTAGCTGATAGCAGAAGTAACATGGAGATATTGTAATTATACAAATTTCAAAAGAAGATGCATTTGTACACACCACAATATTGTCGTTTGGTCCCTATGCACAAAATGACTCTCAGGCAGAAATTATTTGCTTTCTGACAACTATGACTTCCATTCATTCATGTATTTCTTTATTTACAGTTTGAAGTAAGCATTGTATGCATTTCACACAAAGAACTAATTTGGATCAACCCAAACAGTTCAATAAGAAAAAGTCAAGTAGAAGTTTGGCAAGAAGTAAATCAATGCCCGTTTCTATATCTCAAAAGGCCATTTTCTGAGATTCTTAAATAATTTATTAATGAATAAACATCCTCAACACTTTAAAATTTAAAACACTACTGAATTTATACATTTCTGTTCTGATATACAAATGCCAGAGAGTTATACGTTTCTGAAGTAAAAGGCTTAAGGTGAAGATGTAATCTCTGCAAGTAGGCCTGGACAATATGTTCACTCAAAGTATAATTCCAATGAACCTGAAATTTAGGAAGTCATGTGGCAGATTCCTACATTAAACGTGTTCAAGTGAAACTGTGGGTACTGCTTGTTTCTACATTTTTTAAAGAAACCCTTTAATTTTTTTCAAGCCAGGCTAATAACTAGACTCAGTTCTCTCAGTGGTGAGAACACTCTGTGATGAGACACATTTCAATCCCTCCTGCACTTGATTCAGAACACAGTCTGTGAAGTTTCAAGAACCTGAACTAGTCAATGCTCTGTACAATAGTGGAGTAAAATTCTGCCAAAGTTGTTTTAATTTGTTTAAAGACAAAATACACACTGAATCACACAGACTGTAAATAACTATATAGCTTACAGATGAACTCTCAACTTAGGGTTAACCTTAACTCTTCCTTTATGCTCCAATGAATGTGAAAGTATTTTAAACAAATCAGGATTTTAAAATGAGACACCTCTCTCCCCAGAATAGCATAACCTCAAGACGTCCCTCCTGCGCAGCAGAAACTTCAGATTCAAATTCCTTTAAATCAGGTAGAGGACACACATGAACCTAGAGGTCATCTTAACCTTGGATAGAATAAACACCTCAACAAACGTAAGCCCTACAGCCACTGAGTATTATTACCTATGCATTCACTCACACCTTTTCCTACATAAAATCCGCTGTCACAGACCTTATCTGCATGCAGTTGCGCAATTATATTGCTTCTGAAATCCAAAGAGAGCTTACCTACATAAGAGTGAAACATACATAGAGCCTGATAGACAACAGAAGTACAAGAGAGGACACCACAGCAAAAATAATTAAATTGATAGCCAAGGTTTACTGAGACAAAATTCCTACTGAACTCACAGGCTGTAGAATTCATATTTTGACCACAAGCTAGTTACAGCATATAATGTTTCTCCTTCTGTTACCATTCACTGCAAATCCAAAACTGAGGATTGCCCTTGTGCATGGACTACAAAGTTAGCATTTTTTTTTTCATTCAAAAATATTGAAATCCTTTGTTTATCCTAGAGAGAAAATTGAAGGGAAAAAAAAGGAAAATAAACAAAAAAGGGGGACACTGCCAGGAAAAAAACATTGATCTTAAGTGAAATTAAAAACCTGTGGAGTTTTATTTTGGTTTTGTTGCCAAAAACTTAAGGTATTCAGTTCCATATCCAAAGATTTTGAAAACTTATCATGAACAATATAGTTACATCTTCTAAGAATATTTAAAAACATATTTCTGGTAGCAGAGGGTACCTTAATGCAGTGGACAAACAAGTAAATTAAAATGAGTAGACAGTGAAGGCACATTAACACCAGAAGTAAGATACTAGTCTAGATAAGCTACAGACTCAATTTAAGGATGTGAATTCCCTTATCTGCACAGAATGTTTCTCAGATGTAAATTTCACATCCACATAATCTATAGGCAGGCAACATAGATTAATTTACAGTCAGAGGAAGATGTACATCATGGTTACTCCCCTGCAATGCAGTTATTCCCTTACAATGTGACTGACGTAATGTAGACTAGGGGAAAGGGAGGAAGGAAGACAGTCATTAAGGATTATTTATCTTGGAGGGCTACCTGCAGGCAATACCCTATATGGAACTACGCTCTTGTTCAACCAGAAGTAAAGGGCTTGAGGTACAGAGCTACTGGTCAAGCTCAGATGCTATGAGATGTATATACCGTCAGATAAGATTATAATGTGCCATTCAGAGAGAGCTGAAAGCATTAAGAGCTTACACAATAATAATTTGTGTAGTTTTGCCACAAAATAAATAAATAAATAATCATTGCTCAACCACCTAAGCTGCAGGAAGCATTATCTGATTACATTTATGTTTAGATTTTTGGTTTTAAACTCTGAGGAGTCAACCACGATGAGAGTAGATAGCAATAGCCTCTACTCTGTCTTTTGTATTTTCTGGCCAAAAAAAAAAAACCAACACATTAGTTAAGTTTTAGTAACTACGTTACATAGCACCACAAATTTTGTATGACTCAACTTGCAAAGAATATGTGAAAAAAAATGGGTCATATAATATCCACAGTAGGTTAAAATGTACAAGCAAGAAAAAAATAATCTTTGAATTTCAAGCCTAGGATGAATTTACAGGACAGTTTACATATAAAGTAAGTCTTTTTGGTATGAAGTTATTATTTTGAATTTATTCCTATCTTCTGCCTGCCCCTATACTGTACATTTATTCCCCTAATATTAATGCAATAAGATGAGCTGTTGGATTAGACCCAGGCTAATATCCTGTTACCAAAAGGGGGCAAGAAGAGACGATATTTAGGAAAAATAACTGATCCTGGTCATTATCTAAGGTCATCAAACAAAAGTAATTCCTAAAAGTAAAAGCAGAGAAAGCAAATGGAAGAATTTTAGGGCCATCTCGTTTTCATCTTTGAGAGACTCCTCCAGGTCTGGTGAAGATGTTCTGGCCCTTAATGTCAACACTTATCAGGGCCCTCCACCTTTCTGTCCAGGCTTGAAAATGCATCTCAAAGGTAGATGGACTCCACAGAGAAATCACGATAGGTTACACTGCCACTCATCTGACAAGAAATAACTTCTCAAATATTTAGTCATCTCTTACGGACTGATACAGGATACCTTTAAGACCACTGCTCCTGTATCTCATCTGTCTTGCCTTTTTTTTTTTTTTTTTTTTTTTCACAAATAAGATAAAAAGAACATTCAAGAAATGTCAAGAAATGTACCACTAGAAGCAGTCATTCAACTTAGTGCAATATCGATGCCAAGATGATGAATGAACGTGCATTTTTTATCAGAAGGGACTTTTTGTTCACAATTAACATGAAAGCAAATGTCAGTACTAACATCAAAATAAGTGTAATATTAGCATGAGAAGGAAAAATAGTGCAAGAGAAAGGAATGGGAACTATAAATACTTAGATGAACATGTAAGAATGTAATGAAGGTATTAGTTTACAAAAGTTATTTAAAACAGAGCCTCCTCACTAACAACCTGGATCATACAGCATTTTTAATGGGATCATTCTTCCAATAATTTTTTATAGAAAGGGAAATAGTATTAAACTCTCAAACTGTGGACCTAGGCAACAGGTAGTTAAACAGCTTGCTCAGAGTCAAGGTTTTTTATGACTGAGCAGAAAACCCAGTTAGGTCTCTCAAGCCCAAGGTTTGTGCTCTAAGTACTACACCAGCCTTCTCCTCTAGAAGTAAAGAAAATAGCAGGTTACCTCACCAATGTAATACAGCAGTACACATGAAAGAAGTTTTGGAAGTTTTGGAATATGAATAGAGACATTTAGTTCTGAAGACTCAAAAGAAGTGAGAAGGTCTGATTATGGCGTGAAAAACAACAACACTAAAAACACTAAAATTAACTTCACTTGGGAGCAGCATCTGATGGTGATGAGAATGAAGATGAAGAAGACAGAAAGACAAAGCTTATTGGAACAGAGAGAAAAGCACAAACCAAGAATGTAAACATGGTGCCAGGGTAGAGAAAAACGGGGGAAGGTAGGAAAGCATACAGTGACTACTTTAATACTAATAGAAAGCATGTTACAGCAGATGCAGATGGTGAAAGTAAGCAAGCAACAAAACTCAAGGGTTAAACATATAAAGACATAAGACCAAATTGGTAATAAGAAATCAGGAACTGAATATTCAGAAATAATATCATGGAAGTGTAGGTACGTAATCAAGTAAAAGAAATGGCATGACGTTTTGCCAGAGAACAGAAAAAGATGGCCTCTTGCAATAAAACTTCAAGAAGAAAGTACATGAAAAATAGCAGGGTCAACTTCTGCATTTTCACATTCTGTTCCACATTTTCACGGAAACAGAATGGAAAACGCACACAATGTTAATCAGAATCCCAATGACTATAACAGAAAAATGCATGTATATGGAGGGAGATTTCTCATGGCTGGAAGACACATTAGGATAGTTAGCACTTTCAGCTGTAATGAAATTATTCATGACACACTAAGTTTCTGGGAGAACAAATATATTTTTTAGTCTCTCCTGAGTTTCTGAACCTTAGCAACAACAGTTAGCTTCCCAAATAAACAGGTGGAATCTCTCTCAGAACCTTATAGCCAGTGGGCTTCTGCACTGGAGTCCTGAGATAAAACGCTGGTATACTGGTATCTTTATTCTTGATCTACAGGACACCATAATGAAGCTACAAGAAAAAGTCAGGAGTTTTAACAACTGCTCTATTTACTTACAATTCCTTTTAAACATTATTTAAACTATGTTCTTTCATGTAGTTTCTAACCAAGCAGGATAGACCAACACTTCTGGAAACCTAGAAATGAAATTCTGGTAATAAATGTATTTACTTATTAAAAATATGCTAAGAAAAAAATCAAATCAAGAAAGAAAACAAAGATGTTGCTATCTTTATATATTATTGTCCTTGTTTTGACTGGGAAAAAGTTAATTTTCTTCATAGAATCTGGTATGGTGCTGTTTTGGATTTAGGATTAAATAATGCTGATAATACACCAATATTTCAGTTGCTGCAGAGCAATGCTTACACTGAGCCAAGAACTTTTCAGCTTCTCACGCCCTGCCAGCAAGAAGGCTGGGGGTGCACAAGAAGCTGGAAGGGGACACAGCCAGGACAGCGACTCAAACTGATCAAAGGGATATTCATATCCATACAGCATCAGCTCAGCTATAAAACCAGGGGGGAGTTGGCCAGGGTGGGAGGGGATACCATTGCTTAGGGACTGACTGAGCATCAGTCAACTGGTAGTAAGCAATTGCATTTTGCATTACTTGTGGTTTTGTTTCTTTATCTTTCTTTCTTGTTAAACTGCCTTCATCTCAACCCATGAATTCTTGCATTTTTACCTTTTTTTAATTACCTCCCCCATCCCACGGTGGGGGAGCGAGTGATCATGTGGTACTTAGCCGCCTTCTGGGTTAAGTAACAACAACTATTTAGCAGGAAACCAAACAAAAAGATCTATTCCAACTGATACTAAAAGGAAGATGATGAAAGTTCCGCAACATACCTTTCTAGTTCTTCTCCCCCAACCTTTACTGATAAAATTTGCTAACATAGACTGCATTTACTACCCTTGTAATCAAACACCTCTCTACTACCAAACACAGTGCTTTTACTGCATCACTGCAAGAAGCTTTAAATAAAGTATGAATGGGTAGAGCACTTAATTTGTAATATTAACAAATTAGAATAGAGAAGAGGGCCGTTATCAGGCAAGATCTTCCATGAATGAAACCTCTCCTATGGAAAAAATAAGACACGTAAATTAAGCTGTCTTGTAGTTGTATATTTAATTAACAACAACATTCCTCACTGTAGCATTCAAAATATTGCATTTTAAGACAAAAAACAAGAACAGAAAACACATGTAATACATAATTAAATCTGGTGCCCTGGGCAGACATTCCATTTAGGTTTTCAAAACCAGTTAAATATTACTACCTGACATTTACTGTAGCTGTGATTTTTTCTCTTTTGAAGTACAAAGAAATAAAAGCAGACGTTTAAGAAATAAAATAAACAATTATATATTGGTACAGTGATTATTAGTAGTAGCTTTTCCAGAATTATTTACACTTACATTTCCAGACTGCCCACTGTTATTTGTAATGCTGTTTGTGGAGTTAAGACTGCTGCTCCATTCATTTGCAATTCCTATGCTGTCTGTTGAAAACAGGTGAGCGCCTGGCTTTGATTGACAACCAGTTTGCAGTATGACTACATTCATGGTGTCCTCTGTTGAAGGAATCCCCAACAAATTACACACAGGTTTGATACTTAGCTGTGTGAATTTAACAATTACATACCTAGTACCAAACAAAACACCTATCACATGGAAACATCAATCACACACACACACAAAAATGTCTCTTTTTCTTTAAGCACAAAGACAAGGTAAGAATAATATAATTCATCATTACGTATTTGTGGCTACAAACAAAGGTGAACTGCTGTAGTGATACGTTTCTTGCTTCATCAAAAACTGATGGTAGATCAAAACTCAGATATTTTACCATATTATAGATTTTGCTTTGCTCCAGAATGTCTATCACTCCTGAGTTTACCCCCCCCCCTTTTTATTTTTATTTTTATTTTTTATAACTCCTGACTGGAATGTTACAGTGGCATCGTAATTACTGAGTTGGTTTTGCCTTTCTTTTTCTTCCCTCCAGTCTAGAAGTATTTCACTTAATAATAAATAAATAAATAAATAAGTAGAGAGAAGCTGGTACTTACAGAGCTTAACTTAAAAATGAATAATAATCTTTGAGAAAGTTCCCTATTAACTTAGATGTAAATTGTAACCAATAACTTATTAATTTTGATACCAGAAAATTCAGCTCAAGGTAACTGAACAATTACTTCCCAATTTCCCAAAGACTACTCCGTTAGCCTCTTAAACATCTCAGATACTTGATTCTTTAAATGTAAACATATATAGAGGTGATTTATACTTCTAGATTTACATACAAATGATGAGTTCATGAAAAATTACTTTACTTTAGTCAGCAACTACAGTTAATGACATTCATCACCTCATAATTCATGCACAGCACACAATATATCAAAATAAGGAAGTCAGGACTGAAAACCAATTCCCTTAATAAACTCTAAAAATACTGTAAGATTTTTTTCATCTCTAGCCACTATTGCATTTCTGAAGGAGTAACAATGAACTACATTTAAAAATCAAATGTGAACACTTCTCTCCCAAACAGTAAGTAGCTCTGCTAGTGTACAAAAGTGCAAGCCATTGTCAGAAACAGGATGAGAGTGCGAAATACGGAAATACTTCTCTACGTGGTAGATAACAAAGCTGAGAATAGTTTCTAATGATGAGGTGCTTTTTTTTCCCTTTCATTTTATTTATCGTATCTCCATCAGCCTCTTAGTATATGGTCCAGTGCTTTATCAAATATCTTCACTATTTTATGAAAAAAATCAGGCAGTGACATCCACATGAAAAATGGAAAAGAGCTTGTCTTAAGTACCACTATGTATGCAACTCCAGTCCAGCCACATCAAAAAAAAAAAAAAAAAAACCTGCAGGGATTGCAAAGAGGATGTCACTAGATCACTGCTGTCCCTCTTACAAAATGAGTATGAAAAGAACGGTTGGGAAGACAGAAACCGATGCACTCACTTTTCATGATTTATTCTCACTTTCGCTAAGTATCATTTCATGGCATAACTTCTTGCCCAGAGTAAGTCCAGTCAGCTATCTTATGTCCAGCCAACCCTCACACTGTCATAGGAAAAACACTGTTTGTTTCCCACTCTCTTTTAAATCTTCATGAGTTTTCTTTTCGTGACACAACCACATGCTCCTCTAGTACTCTATAAATGAGTTTAAGTAGATGTAACACCCTAAGAACGTAGTATAAGAGTGCCTTCCAAACGTTTCAAGAGAAAAATAATCTCTCCTTTCTTTTTTAAAAGAATATAGGAATAACACCACAATCAATTTTTGCTATTCTGCTTATTGTCAGTAAGCCAAAGAAACACATAAAATTTGGAAGGTGTGCTTCTACAACTATTCTAATTCCTTCTAAGACTAAGTATCATAGTTTCTGGCCTGATCCATGGAAGTTACAAACTCTACAGTGTAAACCTCCCCCAAGTTTGACTGTGTTTTCACAGAGATGGATTGCTGTTGCGGGAGGTTGCACCTGAAAAAACAGCAGCAGTCTCATGTGGTGGCCTGTATCATGGAGATCACTGAAGATCCTGAAAAACTGTCTTGGAGGAACAGTAAAATTAATTGTGGTCTTCAGAAAGGAGGGAAGGGGAGGGAAAAAAAAAAAAAAAAAGTTTCTGCTGATTCTGAAGAACTCATTGTGGGAAGACAAAGAATGCTACTGTAGGGAACATGTGCTTCCCCAGTTCATTTCAGCACAGAATGACAGAAGATGTCGAGATACATGTATGAATGGTGGAAAATATTCCTTTACCTGTTCCACATAGGTAAGCAAGTAATACAATAAATGGTTGTACAGAACATCACACTTGCCTAGAACAGGTAAACTGCCATTACTCATCATTACAGAACCATAAGCCAAATACTACTGAATCACAGAAATCTGGGGCTTTCCAGAATTGGTAGAGCACCTAATGCCTCTTTTCATCTCTTGAAGCAGAAGGTAAAATGTAAGCTGGGACCGGACCTTTATTTGTTTCGAAGCTTATCATAGGTTTCAATAGGACAAGTCATGTATTTAACAAAACTCAAAGGTGTATACATTTGACAAATCAAGCTCCAAGTGTTAACTGCATTTGTAAAGAAAAGCACTTCCTGTTTTACTGCTGCTGCAAATTTGATGCAAATACAGCAAGCTCTCATAACAACATAGTGTATTGGAAAACATGGAATTAATTTCTAAAAACATGTGACACCAACTGCTATTTATACATTAAAATTAATGACTTAAAGTCATTTCTGTTACAGATACTCAGAAATGACTGTGCACTTTTAGGAACACTGATACAAAATAACAGTTCTCTTACTTACGTTCAACATGGGCAAATGCACAAAACGGACCACGTGGGCAGTAACCTGTCTGACGCATATCATTGCACTTTGTAGATTTATATATCTAAACAAAACAGAAGCATAGTTAATTTACACATATTTGCTATGTAGTGACAAAAAAGTCAAAGTTTTAAAACATTTAAATTAAGAGTTCTTAATATTTAATAATATGCAATACATTGTTTGCAATACATTGTTTCAAAATACATTGTTTTTTTAATATGCAATACATTGTTTTCTCAAGAAACTCAGTTCTTGTGTGTGTTTTTTTTTAAATTGAAATAGAAGAGCAAAATTGTAAGAAAAGTAAACAGGAGACAAGCATCTTAACCTTTTTCTGTAGTAATAATAAATATTAACAGTGGTGTTTTAGCAAAGCATTGTTCAAACTGCTTTGGTTTTCCATGTGGTATGGAAACAAGTCAAACACCACCAACAAATTTTTCAAAGTCATTTACATCACTTTAAGAAATTTTGCAGGAGAAATGAATATACTAGAACAGCTTACAAAGCTGAAAAAAAAAAAAAAAAAAAAAAAACAATATGCTTTTTCCAACGTTCTGCTTTCATTTGGACACCTCTCATATTCAAATCGTCCTAATATTCAAATGTCTTTAACCTAGTGGGCACGTGAGAACTGAACTAATACTGACTGTTCAGGAAGTAATTATTATGTGAGTTGCAAGTAAGATCCAGGTTCAGTTTCTTGCTGTACCAGGATCTCACTATGCTGGGAGAAAGCTGACATACTAGAACAACGTTAGCAATAGAACAATATTAAGAACTTAGATAAAGTACATAGATTCTTTTGTGAATTCATTCCAGGAATCTGCAAGTCTGTGGCAAATAGCAGTGGAATCTTTTTGTTTCCCCAGGCCTTGGTATCATCGTGGTCTTTGGCTTTCAGCGTCAGTAGAGTGATTCGTGGGTCAGTAAATAATGGTTCTTAGTTCAGAATGCTCCTTTTATGGCACTTCAGCATATGCAGTGTAAAAAAAATATTCTTTTCCTTGAACTCCTACCTTAGAACAAACATGAAAAAGGAAACTATGTGTTCAGAACTAAAATAAAAATAATTCTGTAAGCTCTTTATTTTAGAGCTATTTTAAGCATTTTTAATAAATCTCATAAATATTTTTGAATGGAGGCTGAAAAATCAGTTGTTATATTCATTACTAGCTCTTGCATAACAACCCAAAGATCATCCAACAGAGCAAGATGCTAAATCATAAAATTAGTAATGATACTTATTACTACACAAGTAATTTATTTTTCCTTGAACGCTAAAAAAAAGAGACAAAACACCCATGGTGTAGAGAAGTATTCACCCAAAGGTCACATTTTACAAATAAAACAGTGGGACTCATCTTTCCATCAATTTCACTGGGAGCTATCACAGCGACAGCAGAAAATGAAGGAGTCATTGTCGATACCATACCTGAACTAGGAAATGAAGCTGGATCCCTCTCCTTTTTTTCATGTTCTCTGATTATTGGTAAATATAAATATATATAAAACCCCAATGCCGTATACCCTATTTCTATTATGCAGAAGGAAAAAAAAAAAAGAGAGAGAGAAGCATGACTTCCAGACAGTTCCCAAAAAAAAGATGCAATCTGAAGCTCGGTTTTAGTTTGTGCTCCTAGCCACAATACAGACTTCCTATGAAATACCAGATGGTGCAAAGTATCTTCTAGTAAATGCTACTGTCAAAAGAAGTGATAATGTATATAAAAAATAAAAAAACTACCGGGGCAGAGCCAGCACTGATTCTGGAGAGGGCCACATCATGTATACATAACAACATTACAAGATAGAAAGCAAACACAAAGAACTAAATCTTAAGTTTAGTTTAGACTAGCTTCTCAACTATAGACTAGAACATGGCTGTCATTTAGTAATGGCAGAATCAAGCTATTTGTAGATGTGATAACCAAGAGATTTCTTCAGAAAATAGTCATTGAGCCAAAAGGCAATGAGAATATGCTTTATTTTAATTTGGTGAAGAGTGAGGACACAACAACATCCAATACGGAAAGATAATGTTGGATAAAGTGAGTATGAATTCAACTTAAACTAAAGGACACAAAAAGTAAGGCTGATCTAATGTCCTTGATTTCAAATAAGTAGACTGAGGAGTGAAGGCAAATGGTTAACACCATCAAATAAACTGGATTTCATTATGAACTGAGTAAAATGAGTGCTACGCATCCTCAAGTCAGTGGTTCAAAAGCTGCATGGAATTTCCATTCTATCCACACAACAGAAAGGAAGTCAGAGCTGAAGCAAAGAAGGGAAAGGATCATAATGTAGGATGTTGAATGAAAACCCTTCCTTTGAGTAGAGGCATGTTGCTGAGTCCTATGAAATTAAATGCTTGAACTAAAATTAAGTGAGGTGATAATCCTATGCCTACCAAGCTGTCTTGAATACCAGCATGAATTATGTTCAACACTACAACGAAGGCAGCACATCTAATGGAAATAAAAACAACAATTGAAGTGACTAGAGCAGATGTGGGAGCAAATCATCTTTGTTTGGTTCAGGGTCAGGAAATGAATTAGGTAATTGTTGCAACAGAATATTTAAAGAACTGGCATATAAAACAGCTGCAGTTAGCATGAACTCTTAGCAAATTTGTCACATCAGAAGTAGCACATCTAACTGATGTGTTTCAGGTATAGCACACTAAAGTTTGAGAAGAGCAAAAATAGCTGATTCAGGCCACTGCAAGTCCACTCATTATTCTGTCAAAATTTAATTAAAGAAAGAAAGAAATGGGATAAAACTAAAAATACATTTTGTGAAGGCACATCTTAGTAGACTCACCGTATAACCGATAAATCAAAGATTCTTCTCTAAACTGTAAAAGTGGTCATTCTAATAAGAACTTCAATACAGGATGTGTAAGATTAATTATTTCAGATAATGAAGATCATGACTCTTACCAATATTACATATCTGCTGTTAAACAAATGGGGAGATGGCAAAGGGTGGTATGAAAGAGGCAGCAGACAAAAGTAGTATCACAACTCATGCCTCAGCCTAGTGACTTATTTTAGTAATTTCGTTATGAGCTTTGTCATAAATGAAAGTAGGGTAGTCATGCTACAGTAGTCATTAAGTAGGAACACAATGTTATTACAGAAAAGGGCTAGAATATAAGGTAGAAGAAATTAAATAATCTGAAATAAATCTAGACCAAAAGATCTCTAGAAACAAGGACAAAAATTCTGGAGCAGCATCTAAGAGTATAGATAGCAAGGATTTATTTACTATAAAGATGCAGATGCCCAACTTATGATAAAGAGTTTGTAACAATTCTAAAGTCAGTATTCTGGTATGCTCTTTAGATGCCTTCTATAATCTTCATAATCGGAAGAGAAAATAGCAATTGCTCAAATGGTATTTGCTTATACCTTAGTAAGTGCTTAAAGAGGTGCTTAAAGAGCTGGCTGACGTCATTGCGGGATCTCTCAATTATCTTTCAACGATCTTGGGAATCTGGAGAGGTCCCGGTAGACTGGAAGCTGGAAAATGTCATGCCGATTTTCAAGAAGGGTGAGAAAGAAGACCCTGGCAACTACAGGCCTGTCAGTCTCACGTCAGTGCCTGGTAAAATTATGGAGAAGATGATTCTTGAGGCTATTGAAGCGCACCTGGGGGATAATGCAGTCGTTGGTCCCAGCCAACATGGGTTCGTGAGGGATAGGTCCTGACTAACAAATTTGATTTCCTTTTACGGTAAGATCACCTGTCTAGTCGACCAAGGGAAATCAGCTGATGTGATCTTTTTGGACTTCAGCAAGGCTTTCGACACGGTTTCCCATAGGATCCTACTGGACAAAATGTCCAGCATACAACTTAACAAAAACATCATACGATGGGTTAGCAATTGGCTGACGGGCAGGGCTCAAAGGGTTGTGGTAAATGGGGCCACATCAGGCTGGCAGAAGGTCTCTAGTGGGGTCCCTCAAGGCTCTATCTTAAGGCCAGTCCTCTTCAATGTCTTTATAAACGATTTGGATGTAGGACTAGAAGGTGTTCTGAGCAAATTTACTGACGACACCAAACTTGGAGGAGTTGTAGACTCGGACGAGGGTGGAAAGGCCTTGCAGAGAGATCTGGACAGGTTGGAGAACTGGGCGACCACCAACCACAAGAAGTTTAACAAAAGCAAGTGCCGGGTCCTGCACCTGGGACGAGGCAACCCTGGCCGTACATACAGACTGGGTGACGAGACGCTGGAGTGCAGCCCCGCAGAGAGGGATCTGGGGGTCGTGGTTGACAGCAAGTTGAATATGAGCCAGCAGTGTGCCCTGGCAGCCAGGAAGACCAACCATATCCTGGGGTGCATCAAGCACGGCATCGCTAGTAGGGCAAGTGAAGTGATCGTCCTGCTCTACTCTGTGCTGGTGCGGCCTCACCTTGAGTACTCTGCGCAGTTCTGGGCACCACAGTACAAAAAGTACATTCAACTGTTGGAGAGTGTCCAGAGGAGGGTGACAAAGGTGGTGAAGGGCCTGGAGGGGATGACATATGAAGAGCGGCTGAGGTCACTGGGTCTGTTCAGCCTAGAGAAGAGGAGGCTGAGGGGGGACCTCATCGCGGTCTACAACTTCCTTGTGAGGGGGAGTGGAGAGGTGGGCGACCTTTTCTCCATAAACACCAGTGATAGGACCCGCGGGAATGGGGTAAAACTGAGGCAGGGGAAGTTCAGACTAGATATCAGAAGGAGATTTTTTACTGAGAGGGTGGTTGCACACTGGAACAGGCTCCCCAGGGAAGTAGTCACTGCACCAAGCCTGTATGAATTTAAGAAATGTTCGGACTGTGCACTAAGTCACATGGTCTAAACTTTTGGGTAGACCTGTGCGGTGCAAGGAGTTGGACTTGGTGATCCTTATGGGTCCCTTCCAACTCGGAATATTCTAAGTGTTGAAGTTCCTGATGCAAGAAATTACATTCTGCTGTGAATTCTTCACGTCCATTCAGAGGTCCCAAAACCAAAACAGTTATCTAAGGATGTACAGGCAGCTTCTTGCATAACACATCTTTTCATTATCATGTTTGTTTCCATTAACTGGCAAATTTAATACTTTCCTAGTGTTGCAAAATATTTAAATCTCAGCAGATTGTACAGCACTGCTCTGTTCCCTAGCACTTCACTGTTATGCTCAAGAATCCAATAACGTCACAATGACTTTGCTTATGGAGGAATCTAAATTCATCTTGTTTTTCTGGAGTGTCTTCAGCCAGTAGGACAGTTTTCTGCTCTTTTCACCTCCTCCTGACCTAATCAGTTTTTTGTAATAATTTGCCATATATCTTTTTAGCCTAAAATAGATTTTTTTTCCCAAGTTATTGATTAAATGCAATTAGTACTGTGACTTTATTACTGATTCAGAAAGTTAGGCAAAAAAAGAGAACCCATTTATTTATGCCCAAATCTTATATATGGGCCATCAACATAAAAAAAGGATTTTCACATGAGCCATGTGACAAGTCAATCCAGCTAACAGATTAAAGGCATCCAACAATTGCAGAAAACATTAATTCATTTTTCATAAGAAGTATAATAAAAATGCCTATCAATGAGAATCACAGCAGTACAAATAACTATTTCTACACACATTTTTCTGTTAAAACCTCAACTACCTGAGGTGTTACATTAATTTTCTCTCCAAATGTCACATGTTATTTCACATGTATCATCTTTAATCAACAATCAAAACCATAATAAATTTAAAAATATTAAAAATAAGTAGAAACATAGTTCTTACCTCAGGATGAAACTGCTGCTCTGTACGAGAATGACAATATTGACAGCTATCCCCACTTTCACACCTTGAAGGTTCACCCCATTCATCTGCATGTTTTACATTGGGGCAAGGAGTGGACCTAGAAAAAATGAAGTCCAGAGCATGTTTATATCTACATCCTAGCAGAAGTCTCAAAAAAAATCCCACTAAAACTCAGAATCTTAGCTTCTGTGACCTAGAAAGTTGTGAGACACTGGCTTTTTGTAAATTCTTTGACAGAATGATAAGCTAGTAGGATTCCGTTTTTCGGATTCCATCTGGTGAAATTTATGGACAGTCCTGAGACTGTCAAGCAAAACCAACCAATTCTAAATCTTCCACCACAGCACAAAAGAATACCAAATCAATAAAGAAACCGGTGTTTTAGAATGATAGGCTCATTCCAAAAGTAAGTGAGGCAATGCATTAAATTTTGGTCCTAAGAATATTGCTCAGAAACAGAAAAATTTAGGAACAAAAAAAAGTAGAATACCAGAAATTACAACTCTTTTCTTTATATCAAAGAAGTATTACCTGGTGATTCTCAATTTTTGCTAAGAATTTTAGATATTGTTTTCATCCTTCACAGGAAAGAAGGAAAATTTCATTACTGTTTCATGGTTTTATTCCTCAGAACTGCCTGATCATTCTGAAAAGATGCTTTTTTAAAAAAAAAAAAAAAAAAAAAGGTTTTAGCAAGTCTATTGGGAAAGACATGTTTTTATTCCACTAGGAATATCCAATTGCATAATACAAGAAACCAAACATGATCAGTCAATTAACAATTATCTTGAGTGACCAAAATTCAAAATTCTGTTCTTAATATTTAAGTACCTGTATTTGAATTTTCTGGGATTTCGTCTTCTGTCTCGACTATTGTGATAGTGTGGACATGCATAACCCTGGCGGCAGAGTCTGGGTGGCTTGGTACACTGTTCTGTCTTGTAGCCAGCTAATACAAAATTTGTGTCTGTAAACAGGTCAAAAATTAAGAGAAATAAACAACAACATTTTGCATTCAAAGTGTCTTGAGTGAGCTTAATTATCATACTTCTTTTTGTAATAAAAAAAAAGAATCACAGATTCACCCATTCTTATAAAACTATATACAATCTGCATTTTTGAAATACAGTACAATATACCAACATCCAAAGTAATCTTCATCACTTTTACATTCAACAGCAACTGTTAATAAAGTACATAGATAGAGCACTACCAACCTATTGGCAGACAAACTATCCAGAAATTCTCATTATACACATTCAACATTTTAAAAACGAATACCTGAAACTGCACTTCTCATTCTAGTTAGACAAACACTAAAACCATTTCAAATTTTATATCTGCAGCTTTCTTAAGTTTAGTGTTGATAGTCCTTATTTCACCAAAACAACTTTCATGTTAAGGCATATTAAGACTACCCAGTAAAATCTTCCTGAACAAAATCTAGAGTCTCTTCTCTACCTTTGCCTCTGTCTCTATATCTTTGATTCAAGTAAGGAAGAATTAGGAGATGACAAATAAGGTTCTGTCTAAAACCAGAAAATATTAGAAAAACAATGTAGCAAGACCATAAATTAGGAGGTAAACTTCAGCTATTGGCCAGCATGGATTTGTGAAGAGTAAATCATGTCAAACCAATCTAACTCCTTCCTAAGGTAGGAAAATGGAGGTACATATAAAGAAGCAATCAATGTCATGCATCTTGACTTTAGCAAATCTTCTAATCTGAGATATTCTCAAAAATAAACTGCAGAATACTACAAGATTCCTGCAGGATTTGTGGAAAACTAGACAAAAAAGCATTCCCAAAGAGTCATTAATTACATACTTTTAATAGCAAAGATTACTAATCAGAGTATCACATAGAGTCTACTCGTTCTTTGGTCCTTTAAAATAGTTTCATTTAAAACTTAGGAATATAAAGCTGAAGTCACCAACTGCTTGATTATTTTCAATCTCCAGTGATTATGTGCCATCTCACCATATTCAGGATTGAAAGAAGCCATACAACATTATATAACATAGGTCTATCACAATGCAAAGAATGCAATAAGAATTCTTATTGTTGGTCAATTTTGCCTTCTTTTTACTTTGCTACACAAAAATATTCCAGTATTTTTTGATCTAGAGCCAACAACTATGGTCTATACTTTATTAGTACTTAAATGACTGGAATTCACCCTCTAGTAGATTCAAAATGTATAGCAGGGACAAGTATCATGCAATTATCTCCCTCAATTTCCTTAGAGACAACACCTTCCTTTGACCTCTTACTGTGTTACTGTCCCCACATGAAATTTTTGAAAGTAACTGTACCGTGCAATCTTTTCTAAAGTAACATTTGAGCAAGAGCTCTACTAATATCCTTTTAATGCTAACATCTTTGGCAGCGTAATATGCAAGTCTAAACCAAGATACATAAGAACCAAATTTGAAAGCCTTAGGAAAACCAAGACAATTGAAATTGAGTAACGTAATGTAATGCTTTCAAGACATTTTCATAATTTAATATTCTCCTCCAATTTTCTGTGTAATATTCTACTTCATTCCTGTTAGTCAAGCTCAGCAAAGAATAAAGGTCCATTAACTAGTCTGTTAGTAATTTAAAAATGAAGACTCTAATCATTATTACTACTTAGCACAAGACAGAGCTTCTACTGACTTTAAGAACATTTATTCAATTGACATGGATTACCAACTCTTGTATTAAGTAAACTGAAGGAGACCTAGTAGACATCCTCAAAACATTTTCAATATACAATCTGAATATAAATGGGACAGACTGTACAAATTGTTCATAAATACACATATTACTTATTAAACCGATTTTTTACTCTATCATAAAAAAGACTTGAACTTCTCTCAGGGTTAACTGAGTATCAACAAATTGTATCAAACACCAATAAACAAAGAAAGGAGACAGGGTAACATTACCCTGCCATCTTGGATCTTCACTAAGGGTCTTCTCAATCATTGCCTGACTTGCTAAAATCCCTGGTTGCAGATCTGGAATACCTTCACCGCACCGTAGCTGCCCATTCTGGAAAGATTCCTGCACCTGAAGTTCTCTGGAATGGGGAAAGAAAATAACACTGCTAAACTGTATAGCTACAGTAGCCCTATCTGTTTTACCCCTCCTCTCCCCCCAAAAAATCCTGTCCTATTCTATCAAAATTATGTCATTTAATCTAGGTCTTAACAAGCCTAAATTGGAAAAAAAATAAATTGACTATTTCACACCATTACCTGCACTAAAACAAGTAAACAGACGTAAGGAACAACCTCATAAACTAATCAAAGACAACATATGAAAGAGAGCTGGCTTTACGTCCACAGCCAATGTTTGTACCAGCAATGTCCATCTGTACCTCTGCATGCCAGGGTGCTGACATTTTGTATATGCTATTAATTTCTGATATTCCACTGCCACATATGAGTTTAGGACTACAATGGTAGAATGAAAAGTTATAGAAAGAGAAGTAAGGGTGATCAGAAATACAGAAAAACACTTACATGGGGGAGAAATAAATACCTTAAGACTCTTCACCTTGGAAAAGTGAAGATTGAAGGGAGATGCAAAATACATTGACATAAAACTAGATCATATAACAAAGCATTTTGGCTCATTGTACTGTTCTGCAATAAAAGTATGTCAAGACATTTGGGAGACATAGTAGCAAATGACAATCACTATGAGGAAATGGAATACTTCTTCTTCAAGTATTTACAGCTGCTTTTCAGGTAAGCAGCCACAAGCTTGGTGAAAGATCAGAAATGACCACTACTAAACTAAAACTTATTTTATTAGTGGTATAAAACCACTACCAAAAACCCAAGACAACGTCATTACACCCTTTTAACAGAATCAAGCTGTCCAGAGATTTGACAATGGCAAACCAATGCAATGGATTATTATTTATTTTTTATTTTTTTTTAAAAAAGATACTATAGCAAAATTATATTAGGCAGACTTTGAAACAATGAAGAAACAAGGTGAGGAACCAAATACCATAAGTGGAACTATAATACTCTGTCTTCATGAGAATCAAAAGTCTGTACTTTCAATTGGCACTACTCTCTCAAAAGACATACTCAAGAAGGAACTTATCTCTTATTCCAAAATACTCCTACTAAAACAAAGATCTCTGAAGAGGAATTTGAAAGGTACGGAGGTTTATAATGTAAGTAGTTATGTCATTTACATAGCATTTCAAGAACTTCCCAGATCCCAAGTGTCCTCCAATAAGAAAAATCTCAAAAAGGAAAAGAAAATGAGACAAAACCCAAAGCCTAGTCTAGAACCTTTCAAACTGTCAAAATATGCCTTTCACAGATTCAAGGAGCATGTGGACAATGAGAAGGAAAAGAGGTACTGTTTCTAAAGAATGCTTTTTCTTTAATGTGAATATGCAGAAAAACATGTCTCTCTTAAGGGAAATAACATTAACGTCTGCATCACTGATTTACTGTGATTTCTTTGTTCTTTACTTATAATGAAGAAGCCCTAGTATCATTGGCCATCTTAGAGCAAAAAGATCACCAAACAAGAATGCCTGATTGTTTGGACTTACTTATGAATGCTGGATGCCTGAAATCAGGAGAAGCAATGGCATATGACTGTTCTTCACAAACACCAACATCTGAGGCGGCCTACTTTTAGGTTCAAGCCATTAAAATGTAGAACCCTACCATGAGTGTCTTCAGCTCCTCCTGATGCTTTGTATGCAGCCAGTCGCCAGAAACGAACACATTAAAAGACATTTAGAAAAGAGAGCTTGGCTTCAGTATTGCCATACATTGGTTCCTCATTCTCATACATTACAGAATCATAGAATTATAGAATATCCTGAGTTGGAAGGGACCCACAAGAATCATTGAGTCCAATTCCCAGCTCCACACAGGACCACCTAAAAATTAAACCATACATCTGAGAGCATTGTCCAAACACTTCTTGAACTCCAACGAGCTTGGTGCCATGACTTCCCTGGGGATCCTGTCCAGTGCCCGACCATCCTCTCAGAAAAAAAACAAACAAACAAACAAACAAAAAACTTTTCCTGATATCCAGCCTGAACATAATGTTCCCTTGGGTCCTGTTGCTGTCACCAGAGAGAAGAGATCAGCACCTGCCCCTCCACTGCCCCTCATGAGGAAGCTGTAGACTGCCATGAGGTCTCCTCTTCTATAGGATGAACAAACAAAGTGACCTCAGCCACTCTTCCGAAGTCCTCTAATTAGAAAACATTACAGCAATACAAATTGTTCTGCATTCAGACTGACATAGTATCATACTGCATATGCTAAATAACGGAAGTTAAAAAAAAAAAAAAGGACAGATGTGGACAGATGTCTTGCAGAAGAAACATCAGCTATCTGATGGAGGAGAGTCTTCTGTAAAGAAAAGCTCTTTGTAAGTAATGTGTAATACACACAGTAATACACATACAGTATGTCACCAGGCAATGCAGCAGTGAATTCTGTGGCAAAGTATTAATTTATTCAAAATATGATCCCCCAACATATGGTTTGGAATAATGGATAACGAAAGAATGTAGTATAGCAGCTATACCAGCTCAAGTCAAAGGTTCTCCTAAGTCTGGAACTCTGTCTCCAGCAGTGGCCAACAACAAATGCCAAAGGAAGAGTGTAAGAACAGGGCAAACATATATTGATGCTTCCCCAGAATGTTCTCCCACTGTCCAGAAGTGATACTTGTCACCCTCCAAGGCTTCAAAGCTCTCTAGGAATTGCTATTCTTTCCTATCAAGTGTATACAGACCGTTTAAAAATGTGGAACACAATTCAGAAACTGAAAGATGACAAAAAACACTATAAATTTGTAAACGTAAAAACCATATGCAAATTTACAAGGCATAACACAAAATATCTTGTCTTTCATCAGTCATAAGAATTACATAGATGTCTCTTGAAACTGCAAGATACAAAACATTACTGTTTGTATTCCCCAGTGTACTTAGATCTATCATAAGTGTGCGATCTTGGTGCACAGTAAAATACATTATTATGTTTATAGTTACAAAAAAAAGTATATTTTTCATGCAAAGCATACAACATTTTCTGGTGTGTGGTGATAACAGACATGGTATTTCCTGCTAACTAGTCTGCAAAATTTGAAACAAGACTACCTTATATCATATACTGGAGGTCTAATGTCATGTGGCCCATGAGCAAAGGCACAGTGAATTCCATTCTTCACACAGTGACCCCGGGCATCTGTTTCATGAATGCATGTTCCAGTCTTGTAATATCTGAGATGATACTTCCTTTCTGTATCTCCTGTTGTTCGATGCAGGTAAGGGCAACTATACAGTAGGAAGAGGAAAGTTAAAGCATTGAGTTTTGTTTTTAAATGGTTAAATCTGAATTATACTCTATCTCTTATTAACTTCTAACAAACAACTTTGCAGGATTCTTCAAATAGAAATTGTCCCAAATAAATTATCGTTACAGATCAACTTGAAAATTAAAAATGTTATTCTATTTCTTAGTCTCATCTAGAGTTATAAGAATTTATAGCAGGATGGTTCACAAAGAGATCCTTAATAAACATAGTAAGTACCCATGTGCTTACTATAACAAGTAACAACATCTGAACTAAGAAATGACATCCTCCATACTGATACAAGCTTAAGTCATTTCTTCATTTTACTGAGAGAACTGGCGGAGGAGCTGGCCAAGCCGCTTTCCATCATTCATCGGCAGTCCTGGCTATCGGGGGAGGTCCCACTTGACTGGCGGCTAGCAAACGTGACGCCCATAGCAAACTGGGGGAGAACAGACATGTCTGTATGTTTATTTAGTTATTTCATTTACTTATAATCGGTAGTTAGAATTATAATCCACGCATAATGTTAGCGATTTTAGAGTACAGACAGTACCTCACGTAGTTATGTGTGAAAAATGGTTGGTATATCTACAAATATGTTTTGCTGATGCAAGAATTTTCTCTTCCTTTTAATAGAAGAGTTGTTTTGAGTTGTTTTAGTTGCGCTCTCAGGTTGTTCAAGACGTTTCACACTTACAAAGGTCAGGTGGAAAAAAAAATAATGATGCTTCAAGTACCCCTTGATCTTAGATGACCATAGCATTAAAAAACAACAAACACTTTTTTTGGACCTCTTAGTGAATCACAGAATAGTCTAGGTTGGAAGAGACCTCCAAGATCACCGAGTCCAACCTCTGACCTAACACTAACAAGTCCTCCACTAAACCATATCCCTAAGCTCTACATCTAAACGTCTTTTAAAGACCTCCAGGGATGGTGACTCAACCACTTCCCTGGGCAGTCTATTCCAGTGACTAACAACCCGTTCAGTAAAGAAGTTCTTCCTAATATCCAACCTAAACCTCCCCTGGCGCAACTTTAGCCCATTCCCCCTCATCCTGTCACCAGGCACGTGGGAGAATAGACCAACCGCCACCTCGCTACAGCCTCCCTACAGGCACCTGTAGAGTGCAATAAGGTCGCCCCGAAGCCTCCTCTTCTCCAGGCTAAACAGTCCCAGCTCCCTCAGCCGCTCCTCGTAAGACTTGTTCTCCACACCCTTCACCAGCTTCGTAGCCCTTCTCTGGACTCGCTCGAGCACCTCCATGTCCTTCTTGTAGCGAGGGGCCCAAAACTGAACGCAGTACTTGAGGTGCGGCCTCACCAGAGCCGAGTACAGGGGGACAATCACTTCCCTGGACCTGCTGGCCACGCTGCTTCTTATGCAAGCCAGGATGCTGCTGGCCTTCTTGGCCGCCTGAGCACACTGCTGGCTCATATTCAGCCGACTGTCAACCACGACTCCCAGGTCCTTCTCTGCCAGGCAGCTTTCTAACCACACATCTCCCAGCCTGTAGCGCTGTTTGGGGTGGTTGTGCCCCAGGTGCAGGACCCGGCACTTGGCCTTGTTGAACTTAATTCCTTCAGTCTTAGAGAAGTCTGATGTTATGGATACTAATATATCCAAAATAAGCTTCTCTTTTAGAATCTGACATCAGTTGACTACAACGGTTAAAAACAGATCAGATTAAAAAAAAAAAAAAAAAGTATCACTTCTTTCGCATGTCAAATTTAGAGGAACACTGTTCATTGCTCATAATATATTCCTCTAACTCTTAAAGTAATCTAGTCTTTCTCACAGGCATTTCCTTAGAACAGATTGTTTTAATTTGCTATCCTTAGAAAAACTCTTCTAAACAGCTTTAAATTTTTAGGCTTCCTTTTATTCCAAGTTGAACTTTGGGATGAAATACTACAGCCAAGCCTAGGTAAAACCAACAATTTCTACTTAGCTCTCTTGAAAGTACGAGAACAATTATGGATGTCAACATTTTTCCTTAATTGCTAGCATTACATTAACTCACAAACTCCAGCTCACTAACTCACTAACTGTATTCAGATGAGCAGAACTGGAAAATAGAGATAAACATAAAAGCCAAAAAAATACAAGCACATTGGCATGGATAGCTTAAAACAGAGGTGTCCTGGCACTGCCGTTTCTAACCTCTTTCTAACAATCTGAAATTGCTCCAAACAAAGGCTAAATTTTAGGCAGAAGACAAAACAAGGAAAAAAAATATTTTGCTGAGTTCTGTAGCAGAAATGCTGCCATTCTGGGGACATAATTCTCAGAAATACTGGTACTTCCCTCCATTTTCTCTTTCTGCCACTACAGACATGCTTTGGATTCTTCTATCTTTAAGAAATTTATATTTGATTTTTCTTGTCTTTTCCAAATATTTGTCCTCTATACCTTTTCTCTTCTACCTTAGCCTCAATTGGCTATCAGCTTACAGTAGCTGACTGCCATTTCTAGCCACAAAATCTCAGTACCAGATCTAAAATAAGGCCAACTGAATCTTCTGTCACATCTCCAATAATTTCACTTTAAAACTGAATGAAAGAAAACAGACTCCATTTTCTTTATTCACTTGTACCTTCATTTTCTTAATTTACCATTTTCTTTACTCATTTTTTCTCTTAAAACATTGTCCTTCTTTGCTTAAGAGAATTCAGTTACATTTGCATTTTCCTCTCAATTTGTCCTGCAATGTATCTTCCAACTTCAGCATTCTCTTATACTTCTGGTGAGGCATCTCACAGGACTCTAACCTCAGTCCCTGTTCTTAATCCTTCTGCAACTGAATGACTTCTCTGCAAAACACAAACTTTAAAACCACTACCGCTTTGCTGTTAACTCCCAAACCTATCTATTTAATGCAAAGTATAAGCACAGCATGCTAAGACAGAGGTCTGAATCTCGCTACTGGTTTTAATTCTGTCAAGTCCTCTGCACTTCTGTTATGCCAGACAATATGACCATCATCCCTTGCCATGTAGGCTTCTAACCTGGGAGTAATCTTCAGCAACTGCAGGGTACAGCCTTTCCAATCCATCTATAGCAAAAGATTGTGCAGACTTTCATCTCACTTCCCAGCTATTGAAACACCCTCTTATTTGCTTCTAACAGTGCAATCTGACCTAGCTAACATCCTTTTAAAAGACTGCTTCCTTTTTCTGCCATTAGCATTAATAACTATCACTTGATAATGAAAAGTCAGTTTTTGCCCCTGGTTGATACATGACACAAACATCCATTATTTTTTTGTTGATGTTCAAACAAGAACTGCTCATACTGCCCGAGGATTAGCAGAAGTGCTTTACAAACAGCTAATTGTTCTCTTACTTAATTGTTCTCTTTTAAATCATCCCTCAAAGACTTTTTTTTCGTTTGTTTATATTGCTTGGGCATGGTTCTAAATCTTGCCACACTGTCCACTGCTTTTTTATCGTTTACTTTCTCTTGTTATCTTTGTTGTTTAGTGCTTAACACCTCTGTGAAAAATCCACCTTTTTTCTTCTGTCTACAGCCCATAACACAATAGATATGTGATCCATGATAAGTGCTGCTAAACACTACAATAACCTTTTTCAAAACAGGTGAGCAGCATAACTATATATTTCCTGGATGTTTTCTCTGTCCAAAGTCTTTCCTTGCTTCCATCACTGCAGATAAAGCTAACTCCTCTATGATATATGACCACAATATACCCAGCTCCTATATATATAAATATGTATATATATATATGCCTGCCTGCCATACTATACTATTTGCTCATTCTCATCTCCACAAAGCCTCACCCCCACCCCATGTCACTACGTGTGTCCTCTTTAGTCTTTATCTAGTAGAGACATAACATGTCCATGGAAATACAAATACTAATGGTCTAGCCAGACAATGAACTATGAACTTCTGTCGTTCCTCCCCCTCTGTGGAGGTATCAAAAAACAGCCATTCTCCTCTACTACCCATCAATCTCTATACAATACAATTCACACATGCAATTTCAAAAAGGCAGCACAATTGCCAAAAAAATGCGCAGCAACAACAGGAACAATGCTACCAGAAAGTTAATTTCTTATGTGATGCTTTAAAGATGGTTACAATGCAAAATAATGGTTTTAACTCTATGATAGCCTAAAGAATATATACTTATATAAAAGCATATGCGTCAAAAATTGGCAAATCATTTGTAAAAAGTTGTTCTCAGTCAAACTTCAGGATTCTATCAATCATTTTTGCTAAGGAGAAATTAACATCTTTCTGTAAATTCATTAATACTACAAACACTTAGGATTGAAAGAAACCACTTACTCATCTCCATCTGGGCAGATTCCTGTAGTCTCATCATATTTTGTACAATAAACATCTGGACTGTAGTTAAAAGTCCCATCACGCCTTCGTATAGGTCTACGACGACGCTGATTTAGGAAATGCCAATGAAAACAGGTAAATGGTCTGTGCTGGGTACACTTGTGCTGCAAAAATAGGGGGCACTGCTCTGTCCTAAATTCCTTTAGATACCTAAAAAAATTAAACTGTGTTACAAGTTTATCTTATTGGAGGCACATTTTTACAGTATTAACAGGGCAGTTGACAATTCCGTGCATTTAGCCCATGAAAAAAAATACAAATGTACCTGCATACAGTTTTAACTCCTATGCATAATTTACTGTTTAGTGGCTGAATACAAGTGACTTCATTCTTTTATGACAGATGCATTGTGAATAAAATACAGTGGAATGCCTGGCAAATTATACTACGTTATGTAACTGAACTAAAATCAAATAAATAAATAAACTTTAAAACCACAGTGTTCAGAATTTTGCCCTAAATAACCACCAAGCAGAGATTATAAATCCATCAAGGTACTTGAATGAGCATTCAGAGATTGCTGCCACACAAAATAGTCCAAAAAAGGCTTCTTTAGCTAAATGCCACAGGTAACTTAAACACTGGTGCTTAATCATAGTAACGCCAGAACATGGACATGCTATATTGAAAGCTAGAGGATTAAAAGTAGTTTAAGAGGTTATCAGGGCCTATGAGAAGACTTCAGCAAACTTATTTGAGAGACTGTTATGTTTGTGTTGAGACAAATTGAAAGTCTTTTAGAAGGTTCCTTAGGTGTTAGTAAGACAATCCTTCACTGGCATCTCAAGCATAGAAGCTATTTAGGAAGTCTGAGCCTTTTCATACAATAATAATATCATTCCAGACTTGGAATTACTATAGCATTTGTCAAAGGACATAAGACATCACTTCTTCCTGTTTATGTATCTATTAGCCAATTTAACAAGCTCATTAGATCCCTGAAGTTCTAAGTACTTGCATTGGAAAGAGTACCTGGGGACTCTATAGAAGAACCTTGGATTTGCCAGAGGTCTCAAAAAGGGTGCAGCATGTGTAACAGGCTACAGGGGGGACTGAAGATACTGGGTGAGGGAAGGATTAGAGAATCAAGGGCATCATTTAGTTTTTAACTACTCAGATATGCATACAGGGGATTTGATGACATGAAGTTATAAAGTATGCCTTCAAGTTTAATTTCTAAACTACTCAGGACTGTGGGGAAAAAAATGGGGAATAGAATTTTTGGATATTCAAAGCTGTAGAAAGGACTGTGGCAGTATCTAAGTAAGTGACTATGTTCTTGTGGTCCTTTGGAGAGTGCTGGAAACAGGGCACAATAAAAGTGATGATATGGGGAATGGGAGGAAAGGAATGACAAAATTAAGCAATAAATTATTCTGCAATTGTGGGGAGCATGCACTCTTATACAAACGGGGCTGTCAGTAGTGCTAGGAGGCTGCAAGAACTTTAACAGACTGCATCAGAGGAAAGCTGTCATTTCCTGGGAGAACACCGAAGCTGTCATTCAGCATGTGAAGGTCTGCAGGAATCATCAGAGAAACGTTCCACGAGCTTGCGCTGAGTCTGGCTAGGCAACGCTCAAGAGAAGCGAGAGAACAACTTTCTTAGCTTCTTGAGAACAGTCCTGGAACGCCAAAGCGTGCTGGAAAGCTCAGGCTGCCCGAGGATGCCGGCTGCTCACAGGACGGACTGGACAGGGACGACCGCGGAAGCAGACGCACGGCGCGAACAGCCGCTAGCTCTCCGCGCTCAGCCGTGCCTGGGCCGCCGGCGTTCGGCCTACACATAACCGGACTTCCTCCCCGCGGCGTCCGGAGCTGAGAAAGAAGCGCGGTGGAGGCCGGCCAAGCGACCTCCTCAGACCCGCCGCCAGACCAGGAGGCCGCGCGGGGCAGGCCTGGCACACAACCGGGCCCCGCCGCCTCTGGGCCTGAGGCCCTCCCCGCGGCCCCCCCGGCGCCCAGGAAGCAGGGCGCCTCTCGGGCGCGGTACCTACGTATAATGCGTCGGCTGCTCAGTCTGCGGAGACCCACTGGACCCTGCGCCCCGCGACACCGCTTTCGAAACCGACGGCATCGTCCTCCGCGGCCAACAGGGCGCAGGCGCGGCCCGGTCCTGCCGGACACGCCCCCTGGCGTGCCGACAGCACCTCCCTCCTCCCCGCCCCCCCCGGAAAGCGACCCCACCAGGCCCGCCCCGCCGTGCGCCCCGCCCCCCGCGGCCAGGCCCGCAGAAAGGCCCAGCGCGGGCCCCTCCGTCGCCCGGCCCCGGTAACGCGTGCCCGCAAGAAGCCTCCGGCCGCTGCCAGCCAGCGCCCGCAACTCCCCGTAGAAAGCGCGTTCGAGACCAAGCACGCGCAGCTTCTTCAGCGAGCTTCATCCGACAGCCTCTGCTTTTAACAGCAGAATGCGGCAGGCAATGTTTAACTTCTCCAACACCTGAAAAATAAGAAACTGAAAGGAGTTTTACAGGTGGAGTGGAGTCTTTGTCAGGACGCCTATCACATCACCTGAAAACATGGCACACACTAAAGGGGAACCCTCTGTTTCCTCAGCAAAGCAGTACTTTGCTAAGTTCACTGTTTCAACAGAATAGAGAAAAAGGCAGCTAGTCAAAATAGGAGGCAGTGCACTTTAAGTCAGCACCGTAAGTCAGGATCTCTGTTTTATTTGCTATGATGCTCCCCTGCATATATTTCACCTGCACCATTCCCTTGTGGTAGAAGTCGAATCCCAAGACAACTTAAACCTTAAGACAATACCAAACCAACTGTACTCATTTACATCAATCCACAGCAAAATCAACATCCACTTTGCTGTTCTTAGATCCTAATTGGCAGCATTAGAGAAGCATGTTAATAAGCCATTTTTCTCTCTAGCTCCAGCCTGTCTTACTATCTGCTTCTATGTTGTTTTGTTTGATTGATTGATTTTATTTACAGACTTCAGTAGCACAGAAGAGATTTGCATTTTTACAGTTGAAAGCTTATAATAATGACTCTAAAAAGAACTCGTATTAGTAGCTTTATTCTTCCTCCCCCAGGAAATTCTCTAGACCGTGCAAGTTTTAAGTATCTGCAAATCTGTAGGAAGAACTAGATACTACATTGTTCAATGAAACATCAGGTTCCTTCCCCCCCATAATGCAGGCTAATCACTTAGATTTCCTGCAAAAAATCTCAATAATTACTTATGTTACTTAGGCGTGCCTGAAATGTTATAGCACAGAAAGCAAGCACTGATTATGCATTAAGCACTTTAAAAAGTAAAATTATGAATTATTTAGTAAATTACAAAAAAATCAATACAATAATTGTATTAATGAGTCATACACTAACACAGTTGTCATCAATATAATTTGAATATACTTCATGACTAGCAAAGTGTCAACTAAAAGTCACCTTCAGCAATGATTTTGCAGACTTACAGCTTTGATATTTTAATACGTTGTGCTTCTCAGAAAAAAAAATCAATGGAAAAGATATGAGTAGTATACAGCATATCTACAAACACAAGTTGATGTGCAGTACATCCTGTTCATCCCTGCTGTGCAATGCAGGAAAAAAAAAATCCTTCCACTATCCCTGTGAATTACTAAACTAAGACAAAGAAAGCAGCACGATAAATAAAAGAGAAGCGTTTGCAAGATAAGGCTGGTGATAGGCTGGAAAAACAAGCTTTCCCATTAAAGTGTCAGAGCAGACTTTAGCCAGCTGAACGCCAGTAAACTCTTGGCAGCTCCTTCACCGCAGCCGCGCTGCAGTCATCTCTCCTTGCGCGGCTGCAAGGAAGCGCGGCTTTTTTGTGCCGCATCTAAAGAGTCCACGATCTGACCAGAGAACACAGCTTCCAACTGCTCGTCAATCTCCGTTTTTTCCCTGAACACGCACCAGAACAGCAGCCCGCCGCACAGCAGACTGAGAGGCAGCACCTTCACCCACGGCCTCTGGTGGTCGCTCCCCATAGACCGGCTGACGCTCCACAGCCGCGGACTGGCCTTGCTGGCGGAGAAGGGGATGGCCCCCCCGCCCTCAGCGTCCGCGCTCGCCGCGCCCTCGAGGCCCCGCCGCCTCGCCAACCACCTCCGGGGGCCCAGCAGGCGCGCGGGGCGCCGCGCCCTGCAAAGACACGCGAGTCAGGGGCGCGGAGCGGGCGGCCGCCAGCCCCCCGCGCCTCGCCCACCGCCTCACCGCCAGCCGCCCACGGCCCAGCTCATCCCGCCACGCTCCTCCCCGCGCCGCCCGGAAACGGAAGCGCGGGCGCGCCGCGGCGGACGTCCCCGCTGGTCACGGGCGCCGGGGCCGGGCCGGCACCGGCGCGCCGCGGAGGGCGGTCGCCTGCTGCCGGCGTCCGCAAGCGGGTCAGACTGCGGGGCCTCGCCAGGAGGCGGCTTGCTGGGTATCCACCAGCTTCTGCAGGAATGTTTCCAGAGCCCGTGTTATCGCAGTACATTTTATTGTTACATTCGGTGAATTGCCACGTGTTCGCTTAACACGACTATCCCGTAAGAAGGTGGTGTTTTCAGAGCAGCTTTCCTTGAGATCCTGAACAGTTTGCCCTTTATGCACCCGCTATCCACGACTACATCAGCCTCTGAACTGAGGTGGATAGAGTTGCTTCCTATGCACTGCTGCAGCAGGAAACTTTTTTTTTTTCTCTTCCTAGAGTCGGCACAGAAAACACTTATTTTAGTGTACAGGTGAAGTAACGTGTTCTGAGTATTGTTCCTCAGTACCTTTCATACAACACTTTAGAGCACTGGTATGGGACTACTTTGTATTTACACCACTTGTTATCATGCTCGATCAAAGAAAATAACAAAGCTGAGGCTGGAGAGACAGAATCTGTAAGCCTATGCCCAAACCAGCCTGAGCATAAAAGTTTTTACAAATGTCAGAAACTGGCCACCTGATCTTAGTAACAGCAAGACCTCATTCCATTATGTTCCTTTTACTTTAGGGCAGAAATTCCAAAAGCCAAGAACGCTCACAAAAGGTAAATCATCATAGTGTCATGATACACATGCAACCAGCTCGACTTTTCACATGAAGTTGCTGTTTACCACTCAAGTTTCTTCATGCACAATGTCACGCTAAATTCCTGTATCTCCATGCAGGTGTTCATCATTCTTTGACCTGTTAAGAACAGTTGTCTCTGCAGTTGCCCCTTCATGATTTACATGTTCAATACTGGTATTTTCAGCTGTAATATTCAGTATAAAACATCAGTTACTTCCACAGAACACAGAAACATTTTTCTCACAGAATTCATTAAATAGTTTTGAATTAAGTCAAGTAGCGTAAACTGTGAATTCTGCTTTTGATTAGTGTTCTAATCTGCAATAAGTAAATAAGCTACCATGCAAGCAACTGGAAATACTGTGCAAGTTACATAGTTGAAGCAAATAAATACGTTTTATAAAAATTCTAATGATTAATTTTCTCTAGAAAAGAAAGACAAGGGTAGTTTCCCGAAACAAGAAGAATCATGGCAATCACTGACAATAGCAGTCAGGGCTCTTCTGAAAAAAAGAAAAACTGAAACTTCAAGTCAGCAAGAGACTTTTTGGGAGCAAAAGTCCTCCTGTGCAGGTATCAAGATTGGGTACTTTTTAAAAGCTGCATTTAATTTTCCCTGTCTGTATAACAGATTATTTAATCCTTGCTGTAGCCAAAACCAACAATTAGGTACACGCATTCTAAATAGAAAACATACAAAAACTCACCAGAATTTCCTTTGTATGCAATACTGTGCTGACTTAATAGATCTTTAAGGATTTTTATTTCTTTAGAAAGTTGCTTGTATTCCTAGGAAAGCAAATATTAAATGGTTCTCTCTCTCCCTTCAAATATATAAACATATAACATGGAAGTTTATCAAACAATCTGTCTGTGCTGAGCTATTACAGCTTTTGACCTCATGATCTTAAACTGCTTATTCTAAGAACAACGTACAAAATTCTTCTTTTATATATATATATATATATGTATGTATGTATGTATATACACACATGTTTTTTTCATTCCCTTGTCAAAAAAGGGGCCAACTTTTCTGAATCTGAGAGTAAAATCTAGGAATGCTTTCTATAACTAACACAGATCTATCCCTCCTCGAAGTAACATTTTATCATATCACAAAATTACCTTCATATGTTTGCTACAGCATCAGCCTTTTTTAAGTTTTTATTATAATATCAGTCTGGAAATTTGTCACCCCAACTTTTGACCTACCAACTTGATCTTACTTTCAGCAGTTTCTTTTAAATTACACAGCCAGGGATTGCTTAGCACTTTTCAGACTCAAACCACTTATCTGAAATACCGAAGAAGCGTATTTGTTCCTTTTTTACCTGACTCATGGAAGAGCAAAAGGATGAACTATTTAAGATTCTATGGCTAACAGAACAGCCAAGTTTATGTCAATTAAGCTTTGCTAACAATTAGTACTTCCTTTTTGGCACCAAGTAAGTAAGTATTGGAAAAAAATACTTGAATTTTCCAGCCCCTAACTGTACAACATCAAAATGGTTATCTTTATAAAGGTATATATAGCTTAGCCACAGTTTAGTTCGCTGCATTCAGGAATTCACAGAATCACACAATTACAGAATGGTTCAATTAGGAAGAAATCTCTGAAGGTCATCTGCTCATCAAGCAGTGCCACCTAGAGCACGGTGGCCCAGAGCAGTTGTAGAGTCTCCCACCTTGGAGATAGTGAAAAGCCATCTGGACATACCTTAGGCAATCTGTGCCAGTGCTCAGTCACCTGCACAGTACAAAAGTGTTTCCTGATGTTCAGATTGGAACCTCCCACGTTTAAGTTCTTATCCTGTCACTGTATGCCACTGAGAAGAGCCTGGCTCCCTACTCTTTCCACCCTCCCTCCAGGTATTTACATATATTGAGAAAACTCACACCTGAGCCTTCCTTTCTCCACACTTAACAGTCCCAGCCTCTCAGCCTTTCCTGTTAGGAGAGGTACGCCGGTCCCTTCAGCATCTCTGAGGCTCTGGCTCTCTCCAGGATTCTTATCTCTCTCTTGTACTTGGGGGCCCATAACTGGACACCATACTTCAGGTGTGGATTCACCATTGCTAAGCAGTGGAAGTATCACCTCCTTTGACCTGCTGGCAGTACTTTGCCTGATGTAGTCCAGGATACCATTTGCTGCCTTTCTGGCAAGAACACACTGCTGGCTTGTGTTCAATTACTAAGTGGTGTTTTGTCTTTGCCACATTTTCAAATAAAACAACAACAATGGCTTCTCTGCATTATGATTAATTTCCCTTCGTGCTCTTTTTTTTTGATGTTCAACAAGTGCTCTTCTAGGTTGAGCACACTTTCTACCTCTATCTTCCCATTTTAATTCTATTGCAGAAGGGCTATTCACACATATCAAAGTCATTCAGAAATAGAAACTAGAAATAGAAAATAGAAATATCATTCTACCTTTGAATGCAGCAACAACCACCACATGCTGGCACAAGTCTGGGTAACAATCTGCACAGAAAAGCATCACCATTTCCAAGGCTGACTGCACATTTATAAGGTCTTTATCTCCAGACTGATACTCTCTGTGAAGAACGCTTGTAAGGTGTTCATAACTCATGTACCTACACTAATTCCTACATATCCCTTCCATCTTCTTAATGGCCATTCAGTTATCCTGGTTTGGTTTTGACTGGAGGGCTAGAATAAAGATAACAGATTACTCTATTTGTAAGCAGACCATTTCATAAAGAAATAAAAATAAATAGCCCCTTTAAAAGATTTCAGTTAAATCTTGAGTATGTACACAATGCTGTCATACTGAATCATACAGTAAAAAGGTGGCAATTTCACATTGTAAATATTATGCTCTATACCTTATTGCACTTCTCCACTGTTTCAAATTGCAGACTTATTTTCTTGTTCTTTTTCTCAACTTCCTTTTCTTCTGTTGCTTTTAGAAGTCCTGCTTCCTCAAATATTTCTTTCAGTATTTTTTTGTATCCCTACAAAAGAAAGTTTCCAAGAGACAATAAATAATTCCACCTGACACTCCCCTCTGCTTGCAACTTGCACTGGCTGTTCCAATTCCTCAAGTTTCACCATACAAAATATTAAAATTATCAATTACTATAGCAGTTACAGAGTACAGAAAGTACTATTAGCCAAATGCAAAATAAATGCAACCATTCCAAGAGGAGAAACTGCAGAAGCCAGGTTTAGCTATTTGACAATAGCTAATAGAGCTTGAAGAAATAAACAAACCTGTTCAGTTATTAGTTGATCATACAGAAACTGCTCTGCTTCATCCCACTTCCTTTGTAGCACTTCAGTCAGAGTTGGGTAAACTGAGAAATGGAAAGCAAACCATGTCCTTCATTAGTTAAGTGCTTCTCTGGTATCAGGCATGTAGCTTTCAAGAGCTGGCATTAAACTTAAATTCCACTTCACAGATTTAAAATTTCTGGAGAATGCCACTGACCAAGCTTTTCTCTCATTTTCAGCTATAAGGTTATATTTTATTCTTTGTTGAAAATAATTCTAACTGGGCTCTCCCTTTTTGTGATGTAAGTAAATGTGCCAATACTACAGAATTGATTCCTATGACCAGTTCAGAAAAACAGCAGCTACCATTGACTGTTTGAATATTACCAATTACTTTTTTTTTTTTTTTAGAAATATCTATTTATTATGATTGAGATTTAAAATGCACAGCATTACATATTACATGTAATTCTCATTGTTATCAAATTACAAACTCTAAGATCCTAAAAACTTACACTCTGAAGTTGGTGTAATAAGCCTGTTGTTCCACACCCAAATGATTTTCTAGATCTTACCTAAAAGGGAGTGAGGGTGGCACACAAGAGGAGTTTCAAATGTCAAGGAGTAAACACAAGTACTTGGCTCAGACACAAAAGCCAATTTATTGCTCTTTCCACAAACAAGATGAACCTAAATACCAGTAAAAACAAAGATGAGTAAAACACGTCCACATTCAACAGGCCCAGCACCAATGATCAATTTATTGTCTTCCAACGTTAACAGATGCATTTCTGCATATACTGTTGTCTCAAAGCTTACAGTGCTGTCACCCATAGAAACAAAAGCAGAGATGGCATATCTTACAAATTAAGTTACTTTCTCAAACGTGACAATTCTTTCCTCTAATGGGGAAATGATCCCCACCGATCATTGTTCTTTGGACTTCCAAGCACCACAGTTCCAGCAAGAATGAGGGTAGAAAGGAAGGTAAACAGGACACCCTTTAGAACTTCCTCTGACTTAAGATGGTTTCATTCTAAGAAATTTAGTTATGACCAGTGTGCTAGGTATCAGCCTCTTCTTTTTACTGTTCAAAAGAACAATACTCATCTGTACATTAGAAATTTGTTGCGATCTTTAGAATTTGGCACCCGTATTTCACATCTGTTCAAAACTAAATGCCAGTGAAAGATCTGAATACCAGTACCAAGGGTCATGCAAGAATAGTAACTCCTTCTGTAGATTTATTTCCCTATGGGAAATAAAGACGTTAGCAAGGCATCTCCACTGCAGTACAAAACATTTTAACCTTGGCCAAGATATATTGTCCCTTATCTCTTCCCCTTAGTTTTTATTCCAGTTACATATTCCTCTGTCTAGTACTGTATTGCCAATCATTGTTGTAATAGCTAAGTGTCTTCTACAAGAAAATAAACCCGTTGTGAACTGTATACTATCTTTAGCTCTCCATGACAGTCATCAGGGAATATGAGGTTTAATTCTTTGCATCTATAAATCTGTATAACACTGAAATGGAAGGTAGAAAATAAAAAAACATTAATGAATAAATTGAGAAAATACACATGTAAATCATGTGTCACTTTGAGCAAGTCTCAGGCACCCTTCCTAGCCCTTCTAGTTGAACAGTTACTTGGCACAAGGACAGTCTGAATGTGAAAAGGAACACTTTTAACTACTCAACAAAATAGGATTTTTTTATTTTTTTATTTAAATTGTACTCATACCACAATCTGTTACTAATGAGTTGGTTCCTCTACCACTTCCCTATCTTTTATTCTTTCCTTAACGCTTCCTGCATGCCCTCTCAACTTTTTTTTAATACCTGGCTTTATCACCTAGCTTCTTGGCACACTGTTGTTAACAGTAATTCTGTTCCCTTCTTTTTTCTGGATGTTCTGAAGCACAATAGACTAGCAGCCTGAATCCAACAAATAACACTTCTTGTTTATTTTTCCTGACACAAATTATAAAGCACTGTATGTTTCTGACAGCGATGATGATACCATAGTATTCCATTATACCAAGGAAAAGAGTTAAAAGTCACCAGTGATAGTACATAATTAAATTTAGTCAGAACTTTACCCCGATCTCAGATTCTATCCTCTATCCATTCATGTAGTTGCTATCGGAATCCATCTTTACATTTTATACTGTATCTTAAACCATGAACTCTTCCATGTAGGAATGCTTCAGTTTGTAGAGTATGTAGAATGCTGTCTGAATTAGCATAATTTAAGTATTTCATGATTATACCTTTGTCTGTCTACTCTTGGTTTCACACGAGTCTCCTTCCCTCATCCACATTCCAACAAATGTGTTGTTGTCAATTTCCCATTCATGCCAGATTCTGGAAAAACAGAACCTCATTTTACTTCATGTTAATGGAAAGAAAAATGTGAAAACTCAGGAAAAAATATAGGAATAGCCTTACAGAATTTCAAATTAATCGTGTGCACTTCATTTTTTTTTTTTTTTGTTTCAGTATTTCATAGAATAATTGAAACACAAGGTTGGAAAGGACCTACAAGAGATCATCTAGTCCAACCGTCCTCCTATCACGAGTACTACCCACTGAGCTACTAAATCATAGCTCTTATTTCCATTTCTTATAGCCAAGACCTTACAACCACTTAAGTTTGTTAGCCAGGTTGCTACATAGGCTGTATCATTATTGAGAGCGGTTTCAGATCTCTCTTTTTCTTTTTTTTCTTTTTCTTTTTTTTTTTTTTTTTAGGATGATGTTTAAGGTCCCTTTCAACCCAAGCCATTCTAAGATTCTATGAAAATAAAAGTAACAAGTTCTTCATTCAAACTCTACAAACATCAACATACAAAATATTTAGAAAGGCAGTAACTTTAAAGCAGTGCTCTGGCTTACTGTAAAATCTTTTGGGTACTCTGTGGTCTTCGGATACCTTGGGACACTTTTGAGATCTACATCAAGTCTTTTCCTACCTTTCATTAAATATATTTAACACAAGCACTAGGCAAAGTCAGTCATTTTATTTTGTACAGTTATACACAACTTAAAAGTGAAAATAGTTAAAAGACATGAAAACCTTGTTAATATGAGTTATACATTATTGGATTTCTCATATGAACATATCATATTTTCAGTTGGCCCTGGTTATTAATAAGATTCCAGTTAAAACAGGAGGTTGGTGTTAATCTACAAAAAAACCTGAGTATTTCAAGATGAAGTAATTTTATGCATAACACCTTGGGACCTTCAAAGACCTAATATGACCCATAAAAGAATATTAAAGTTGCCTTCTTTTTGACAACACATAAAATGGTCTACTAACATCGCAGATAAAACATACAGGTCTAAATGCCTCACCCTAAAATCCCGCTGTAGGCATTCCATCGAAAAGTCTGTTCATGCTGAGTGACATTATGGAAAGGACAAAACTCATACTTATACCTTAAAAAAAAAAAAAAAAAAGGAAGAAAGAAAGGATGAAGAAATATTTTAGATGGGAATTAATAACTCGTTTGTTCCTAATAAAAATATATAATCAAATATTCAAATTCATTACTCACGTGGATTCCACAAAACTGAAACACTTGCCAGCAAGCCTAAAGAGATGCACGGGGCCTAAAAACACCACAAAATGTCATCAAATAAGAGTTTGTTTCAGTTAAATTCAAACAAGTTATTGTGATGACAAAACTGTAAGGAATACAATAAATTTAGTTTTCTGGTGTACATAGGGAAATCTGCACGGACTACCTATCTTCCATATAGATTAAATCCCCACTAGTACTACATTGGTCTGTGTCACCATACGAAAATGCCTTTAGTGAACCTGAACCCATAACGAGGTTTAGGTCTGTACCTAAGATTATGAGGCAACAGTTTAAGACATAATCCATTTACTGCCCTTTCATATTGCTTAGTGTTTGTAATCAGTGGGCACTTTATTTACCCCCAGAAGACTCTCCCAGAAGAGTATAGAAAAGTTTTAAATCTTGTTTATTTTGCTATAGCATTGGATTTATATTGCAGTTTTGAGTTGGAAGTTGAGCCTCTGTGACTTCTTCCAAGACTAGTCTTAGAATCGTTTTAAAAACAATTGTTTTGAGTATTATGTACCCAAATCAGATACCAAGATACCTTATATATGCCAATCTCAAGGATGCTAGAGATTATTTCAAGAAGGAGGTGTGAATAAGGATCAGAAGGATCTGTGACTGCCTCAAACAATAAAAAATAAAACATACAGATAGCACTTTGACAAAAGCAGTCCGAACAACTCTGGGACATGGAACACCAAAGAACTCAAGCGAGGTTTTGACCCTTCAGAACGTCAATGAAGTATATTTGGTTATGTTTATTTTCCACAACTCACAACATGAGAAGTAAAACGAGTCTTTACCTGCATATATTTGAAGCAAACTATTATACAAATCGTTGTCACAAAACGATGAAAATTGTACGGAAAAGCCAATGCTCACATATACCTGATAATGCAGAAGGGGGCATCTTTGGCTGCAGCCGATTTGTCTGAGGCAAGAAGGGGTTATTCAACCTTTCAAAAGAACGACAGTTACAAGCTTAAGACTGCGTTACCCTCCGGCTGTTCCTTCACCCGCACCGCGAGCGGCGTTCCCTCCTCGCGGCCCCCGGGCGGGTCGGCAGAGCGGCCCCGGCCCGCCTGGTGCTCCGCCGGGGCAGGGCGCGGGCTGCCGCGCAGCGAGCAGCAGAACGACCCGAGCCCACCAGGTCCGGGTGGGCCGCGGCGAACGACATGCACGCACCCGAACGTATTTGGCTCCTCTACGACCTTCATCTTGCCCGCCACGGCGAGGAGACCTGCCGAGCAGAGAACGGTTAGCGGGCAGAGGTGGGGCGGATGAGCCAACCGGCGAGCCGCCCGCGCCCTCACCCAGCGCCGCGCCCACCACCGCCCGCAGCAGTCGGGCAGCCGCCATCGTCGCCTCCGCCGGAAACGGAAGCGCGCGCCGCCGCCGCCGCCGAGCGGCCGCTCCGCCCAGCCGCGGAAGAATGAGGCGAGGCAGGCGTTCGCCGCGGCCCGCTGGTGCCTCTGCCCCGCCAAGGGGCGGGCGGCGCGGCACTCGCAGCCTCGACACCTTCGCTGCGGAAGCGGAGGTCGCGCTGAGAGGTGCGGGAGCGTGCCGCGGGCTCCGTGCCGAGCGGCGGCCTAGCAGAGGCGGGGTACCGAGCGGGACGGCTGGCCGCTCCCGACTAACACGCTGTGCTGTTTTCAGCTTGCCTGGAGGGAGAGCGAGGGGCTGAGGGGGAGACCCGGGAGGCGAAGTTCCCGTGCCCGCTTGCCATGTGGGAGCTTGGACACTGCGATCCCAAGAAATGCACCGGGAGGAAATTGGCCCGAAAAGGGTTGCTCCGAACCCTGCGCGTCAGCCAGAGATTCCCAGGCCTCGTCCTCAGCCCTCTAGCTACCGTATATGTTTCTCCAGCCGACAGGTACGTCGCTGATGAGGCCTACGTTCAAATGATCTCATCGCCTGTTTGTGATGCAGATGGAGGCTCGGGCTGTGTCGAAGAGCATTTGGTTCAAATGCTATCGTGATGCTCAGAGATTGCATATTGGTGCATTAGGGGGAATGTTTTAACCACTGATTCATGGCCAGAACTGTGCAACAGGATAAATTTGGCCTTCTGTTGCATTATATTAATCACTGATGCATGAGAATGAGAAATACAGTTATTTTACTAAGTCCAGTTATGATTTCCACACAGCGGAGTTAGGTGAGAAAAACATGTGGATGCATTCTCCACATGTGCAATCAAAGTATGTGGTTTGTAGGTTAATAATGGGCATATAGCTACTACATTCAGGTTCTTAGGCATTGGCAACACAAGGCATTAACTATAACTTATTTTGGAAGAACTTTGAGAACGTTCTTCAAATGTGTCTACAGAATTTTTATAAAGATGTATTCAGTCTTTAGAAGCTAGTTGAGAACTTAAATCTGAACTTTGATGTTCTCTTAAGAACACCAATGTTACTTTTAACTACGCTTTTCTGTTACGTTTTAATCCTTCAATTTTGCATTTTCATTTTGAAACTTCCTGTACGCAGTTTCTGAAGAAAAACATATTGTCTTGTCTCATTGCATCTGTATTTTAATCATTGTAAAATGTATACTTTTTTCTGACAAATGGGGAGGTATGCAAATTGGTCACCAGTATTAAGTGGCAATTGGAATGCTCATTTTATCAATACAATTACAAACATTTTTTCAAATACAGTGATGTTTCTCTTTCCAGGCATGTGATTGCTCAGAATGGAATTGCAGTCATAGATTGCTCATGGGCTAAATTAGAAGAAACTCCCTTTAAGAGAATGAGAGGAAGTCATCTACGGCTGCTGCCTTACCTGGTGGCTGCAAATCCTGTAAACTATGGCCGGCCATGCAAGCTATCTTGTGTGGAAGCTTTTGCTGCAGCTTTTTGCATTGCTGGTAGGCTGCTTTGTGTTAAATGCGAAATACATAGCAGAAATTCTCATGTCCTTCATATAATGAGGAGATAATCTTTGATAGAATAATCTGTAATGCTGACCTAGTGGTCATCAGTTTGGTCTTGAATTTGTAATGAGATAAATTATCTAGTTTTCTTCCAAGTGCTTGTACTTGGTAGCCATTGATGTATCTCTGGGGAGGAGTTTATGTCATTTACTAAAGAGGACACGTGAACTGATGATCCAAGTTTTGTCAAGGTGGTACTTAATGTTAGAAAAATTACTGTAAAAGAAAAAAAAGCTAGAGAAAACAGCATGATTCCTTGGTCACTTCTGTCTTCATGAGAGGTTAAAAGCTGTTAACTGGGTGCATTCTGATTAAGAACAATAAAAGAAATTGCCCCCTCTGGAGTTGTTTTGCAAATTCATCACAGAACTTTCCTGACAACAGACTTCCTCTACTACACTGCAGACAGGTCTTACCCTCTGAAAACATGGTACGTACAACTGCTCTTTTACTGAAGGTCTGTGGGAGCTATAGCCTGAAATGTTACCTGTACAAAATATTTTTATATAAGACTTACAAAACAACTATTAACTTTATTTAATTAAATATTTCAAGGTAAACTGAAATTTAAAAAATCCTTAATATTTTAAAAAATTGGAATCCCTGAATATTGAAAAAATGCTGGCAAACATCTCATTGCTGTAGTGATACATAGGTAGGTGCTAAACTTAGAAACCAATAAGCTGAGTGAAATCTCACACTGAAGAACACTGATGATTTATTTTCTGTTAAAGGATTTCCAGACCTAGCCACCCTTCTTCTAAGGAAATTTAAATGGGGGAAGGCATTTATTGACTTGAACAAAAATCTCTTGGAAAAATATGCAGCTTGTCATTGCCAGGAAGAAGTGCTCGGGGTTGAAAAGGATTTTTTAACCAGTGTCCAAGAAACAAGAGAAGAAGAAATAGGTAAGGGAAACAAAACAACAACAACAAAAAAAAACACAGAACCCTCCTCTTTCTCTTCACGAGTCTCATTACAATTTTTTTCCTTCAAACTCATAAAATATTGGCAAAGAAGAGCTTTGTTGACATAGGTCATTGTCTTTATAGTATGTATTCTCTTATAAGCAAGTTGTTTTTTTCAACCCAAAAAGATGAAAGACTGTAGCAATTTAACACCTACAGTAGTGTATTTAAGTATTTAGCTGAACTGTGGAACAGGTACCTCAATTAAGGATATTAGAGAACTAAGGAGTAAAAATATATGCATCTTTCTCCTTGTATCTACAAAAATTAAAAGCAGAGTGTGAGTAAAGAGGACTAGTAATTCAGCAGGCCTGTAAGAGAAATACAGGCATATAGCCTAACAGCAAGTTAGAAAAGGAAAAACCTTTAATTGATATATTTATATAGTCAATAACAGATGTTTAAAAGCAAACCTGTATAAATAATGAAAGCACCTTATAAGTGGAGAGTAATTTACTGGTGTCTCAGTATTTTAGGTTGTATTCACAGACAAATGCTTGGTCTTACTCAAGACAGCACAGAAAAGACTGTATCAAAGCCAGTAAGAGAGCATATGAAGACACGTTCCTAATCAATTTCTGTTTCAGAGGTGTTATGTCCAATAAAAATAGGACAACAGACCTTACTGTAAAGAGATGGCAGACAGGCTCTAGTTTCTCTCAACTTTAATCTCTTAATTATGACAAGTTAGGCTAAATAAAGTAGTCCTGTTTGCTGGAAGCCTAACTACAGTTACATTAAACTGAAGACAGATGTTAAGGGGCAACATCACAATGCTGAATAAGGCAGACTTCCACAAAGTCCTGTGTATTTTCTGGATGTAATATCAAAGCTGCCATGCCTTGTAACAGTTCTCCCCAGCTGAGCAGAACAAAGTAAATCTAGCATTACTTTTACTCAGCACTAAGAGCTACACCTCACCTTTCAGTAGCTGTGAACTAACTAGATAACCTTTTTAGAATTAAACAATTCTGAGAACGTGTATGTTTTCTTACCAAAAGTCTTAAAAACTTATATGCACAGTCTGATTGTCCCTCAAGAGCTACTACAACTCCTTGGGAAGGGAAACTCATAGCAGTAAGAAGACTGGAAAGTGGAACAGGTTTTGGCCAGGCTGCACATCTTCTCCCTGCCAATGTTTTGTTTTCACACATGCAAAAATAATAAAAAGCCTGCTTTATCAACATATGGCTTTTCTTTTTTCAGATCCATTTGATGTTGACTCAGGAAAAGAATTTTCTAATCCCAATAGACCAATCAGTTCCCCAGGGTAATTAAATTTAATTTATGTATTAATTTTCTTACCAGAAATTGTTGTATGTTTATAATCCTGAAAAACATTTCCAGAATAGAAGAAAGTAATGAAGAATCTGAGGACGACAGTGTGAGCACTCCAGATGATGTCAGTGAGAGCAGTAATGAGAGCAGTCCTGAAGAAGATGGTACTGGAAAGTTTCTGCAACTGTAGCCAATAAAACTATTTGAAAAGTTTATATATATATATATATATATATATATAAACACTAAGAATAAGAACACCCCAACAATCCCAAAGAGTTGTAATATCTTATATAAATAAATTTTCGTGTTAACAATGTGACTTTGTGGGAGTGTGGCCATAGTGGTCGACAAGCCCTCATCGGGCTCTTAACGATGAGACCATCAGGAATTAAAGAGCTTAGAGGGAACAAAGAAGGGTGAGACGCTTTGTCGTCTCGGGTTGCTTGTTAGTCAGCCGTTAAGGCATGGAAGTTGCTGGGTGTTTGCGGTTGCCGGGCAAAGTTGTTGACCAATGAATAGTTAGTGGAAAAGGACTGCTGTGGGGCAAATAGTATAAGGGAGCCTGTCCTCAGTATGGGGAGGCAACATGGATAATGAAGTCATGTCATCAATAAAGTAGCAGCAGTTACTGATCCTAAAAGAAGCCTGGTGTCCATAATGTCACACGTCTTCACCTGTAAGTGGGTACATAGCAAACACATTTGTTTAGGTGAGCCTCTAATCTCAGGTTACATGTGGGTTTATAAATCTGATGATGCATATAAAGGTTTTATGTTATTTAACTTTTAGGTAATTGTTTATGGAATGCTTACATTAAGGTTGCAAACTTTAGTTACATAAGAAAAAATTCATGACAATGACTATTTCTGGTGAGTGATTTATAGGGATTATTTCTAGTTACTCATATATTGTAGAAAATAATTCTAATTTCTGAAGTATATTTCAGCTGGAAAACACGACTAAGTTACTGCCCTGTTCTGAGCATCTGCTACTTAAGGAGCTTGACTTATTTTTGCAGGCTTAAGCCTGTCATATACATTTCAACTACTTCATCTAGTTTAGGGTAAACAAAACACATAAAAGGAAAAATGCTTCCTCAAATTGTTTTAAAACCTCAGTATGTCTTTTCAGTAACATTGTTAGTTTTTAATTTACTCAGCTATAAGCAGCCCCAAGCTACATACACTTGACCATTTCATATTCGTAACTTTACCATAAAATTTCAGATAGCACTGTTGAACATGCTATCTGGCTGCATTTGCACTACTTGAAATAGCTCTTAGTCACAAATATACATTGACCCTTAAAGATCCGAGTAAGAGACTCAAATTAGCACTGGTATATTTGTTCACTGCTCCATATGCTTGCCTATTTATATAGTGAAAGTAGAGCTGTTAGCAAATGTATCCTGGTTTCTGTACATTTAAATAGAATGCTCTTCTGAGCATCCAGCACCCAAGTGGAACTTAATCTTAGGTTTAAGATTTTAAACCTAAACTCCATAAATGCTTCAGCAGAATTGGATATACTAAAGACAGGCCACATTACCTTTGCATATGCAACTTCTTCAAGCCACAGCAAGATTTTCACCTGTTAACTTGCTACAGATAAAATTCTAGCTCCTGGATGTTGCAATTCAGAGTTAGGGCAGCAGTTTTAGTAGTACAAATATTCTGTTTCCCTTCAAAAAAGTTCAAGTCAATAAACCTAACATGAAATCTTTTCCTTTAGCAGTTCCTCAACTCTCCCACCCCAGTTTCCCAAATGAGATGTTGCAACAAGGACTTCTAGATAGCAAAAAGGAAGCAATCCTACATTTTTTTAAAGGACCAAAAATAATTGAGAATAATGTGAGTGTGCTAACTACTCTCATTTGAGGGAGTGGTTTCATTTTACAGAGCTCTCACAATCAGATGCAGACAAATACAGCAGATCTAAAAGAAGGGCTGTATCACACTTAAGATAACTCACGTCTCTAGTAGTAACCAGTTTTTAATAAAAGAAGCACTGAAAAGGCTACAGCTCAGATGGAACAAAGCTCTTCATACTTCATTTTTTTTTCAGAATTATTCCAACTAAAAATACAATAAAGAAGAGTGCAAGTTTAATAGAGGGCATATCAACATACATGAAAAATAACTTACATAATTTAACTGACTTTCTTTACAGAAGGAAACTAATTGCATAGAGCACATCCTTTTCCTAAAAGCTATATACATTGACATATGGAAGAAGGCACAGAGGTATTTCTGATGATTAAGTATTTAAAATCCCCAGATGCTATTGGTCCCCTTACATTCCCTGGACAGTTCCTATTATTGTTCATGTTAAAATATGCTCGTGATATTTTATATTAAAGTGGTCATACCAGTATGTCAATCCCATCATGTATAGTAAGCAATTGGTCTCTAGCAAGTTACACAATTCTATATGCTGTTAAGGAACTGTGAGTGTGTGGAATAGCTGTGAGTAATCATGATTTAGGGCCCAAAGAAAGACCATACTTGTGTCAGGGGTAGAGAGGCAGAAAATAAATGAGGGCAACATCTGACAAGTACAGCATCACAGACCTTAAAAACTGATTTGTGTTCAGAGCCATTTAAATGGCAGTCTTAATTTTAATGAAGATAATGAAACAAAGCCCTTTATATAAACAGTTTATTTACTCTAAACAGCAACACAGACAGAACGCCATATAAACACAAAGGAAGTGATGCAGAATAAGGATGCTGGCTGACTTTGGATCTCAGAGGCTCTTAAGCAATAACAATCTACTTTCTGAAAGATAGAAAAACAAATTCAGGGAGGGAAGGGGGTGGAGGGCATGATTTTTTTTTTCTCATACAGCCAGCTAAAGGCTAAATATAGTTCTAACATTTTAAAGCATGCCTGCATCAGATAGCAAAGTAACTAAAGATACTAGTGAATTTATAGAAGTATAAAAGTTTATAATTTTACAGCAGTTGAAATACTGACATCAATATTAAAATAAAAGCAAGTTTTACATAACAATCAAAAATACAAAAGACTGAAGGAAGAGACCCTGTATGAAAAAACTGGGGGCAATTCAGCAAATTTAGAACTGTATACAAGTGGCGAATATGGAAAAATGGCACACATACAACCCCCTCCCCTAAGTGGATATTAATTGTACATAGCAACATTAGATTTTGCAAAAGTTTTGTAAACAAGTTCTTGCCAAACCAATCCCTTCCTTTTTAAGATGCTGCATGACAGATGCTTATGATGGTGCAAACTTCTTGGCTTGTGCTCGAACCCTCTTTTCATATTCCACTCTGTTTTGGCTGAATAGAAGAAAGAGAAAGGGCAATTAAAGCTTGAGAAATCAGAGACTGTATTGCAAAGTTACTTCCATTTCTTTTCAATGTGAAATGAAGCCATTGCTGAAGACAAAAGCATTAAATAGGAATTCACTGAACACCACAATATATACATTAAAGACTTTCCTGTAACATTACTCCAACAATTTCATTTGGAGGGAAGTCAGGTTCTGTATAACTAGTTACTGCACAAACTTCATGCCATACCACTCATTTGGCAACAGATGAAATACAGATTGAACTATCTATATATGCATCAGGTTTGTTCCTGCTTTCTCTCACGGTCAGCTATACCTTACCTGCAAGCAGTTTTACTCATCAACATAGAGTTTCCACCTGTGGCCATTAACAAATTCCAGTTTCCAATAGGATAAGCTGATTGATGAGACCAATTTAATAACAGCTGGTAGAATATGATTTTGAACTTTATCTTACCTATCTTGAAAGAAGGGAAGTGCTCTTTAAGAAAGGAAAATTATACTCTTTAAGAAAGGGGAAAATTATAATGGCAGCTTCAGCCTTTATCTCTCCAGACTCTGACTCAGAGGGTTAAGCTTTTCCTAACCTTTGGGGGGGTGGGGGTGGGGGGTGGGGGGAAGGGGTCCACATTTTGAAAAAGCACTACAGTTTACTACAGGTAGCATACTTGCTATAGATTGATTGAACAAGCAATTACTACAAGGAACTATGTACAATAAAGCCTCATTGTGTACACAGAAAAAAGACAACTTTGTATTAGCTGTCTGAAGCATCAACCAAGAGCTAAACAAAAAATTGTTACCATTACTTTTTTGCCAAAGTTATTTCACAGCGACTAGATTTTTCAGGCAGCCTTGCAGTAAAAGCTTAACCTACTTTCAGCTACAAAGGCTTGCCATGTCTGAAAATACAGCATCTTCTTTTAATACAGAAATTTACAAGCTACATTTTTTCTTTACGTTATACTGCACTGTCAGATGAAAACAGCCTAGATCTTAGGTCTCCCACTCAGAGTATCCAAACAAAACAATGCCTTCCATAGTAGACTGCATGCCTACAGGAGAGGAGGAGGTAGCTTAGCTCATTAGGAGTGCTGAAGTTAAAACAACAGCACCAAAGCAATCCTGAGGAGAACAAGTCTAAGTATTATTTTGTATACGGTTTATTCTTGAAGTTTGACAATTTGACTAAAAGACATACTTGAACTACACTGCACCTTCCCCAGTATTTAACCATCCCAAATTACAGACACGTATGCGATTTTGCTTTGTTAACATATTTCTTTTAACAAAAATAAATTGCTTTTAACAATTTCTCATTAAGTAGTAACAACGAGTCACACTACAGGCTGCAGAAACACAGCAACCTGCTGAAATGCTATGCATGTCCAAAGACAAAAAAAGATAAACCAGAGAGTATACGTCTGAAGTAAACTGCAAAACATTCATAAGAATTTATTCTCGATAGAGGTAGATTTTTTTCCTAGAAGCACTAACAGAATTAAAAGTTTTAAAATTTTATTATTTTTATTTTATCACATTCAGCACATCTTGCTTTTGGAGAGTGGCTTTTATAGAAACAGGTTTAGAAGCACAGTGCTTGATTACTATCTGGAAAGCCTTAGTGCAACAACAAACAGCAGCTTATACACAACCTTTCCACCCATCCCAATCTTTTTTTCCCCTCCTTAAAGCAAAGTCAGCTTAAAGCTTATGCACACGGAAACTGGTCTTTATTTCCTATGAACTACTGCATACTTAGAACAGTATTGATTAGCACTGACCAGTCATCAAGGTAAAAAAATCAAGAGCCTGTCTTTGCAGTCTCTGCAATAAAGCAGAAACGAGACTAGCAGAGATTGTTTCACATATATACATGAAGGAAAGTATAAGGATGAGACATAGCCTATATGTACTTCTATGAAAGCGTACTTATTCCTGCACTGTATTTCCTCAGACCATTCTTTTTCTAGAGGGGAAAAAAAAAAGTGGTGGGACTGCCTCATCATTACTTGCTCCCAAAGGAGCCTTCCATCCATCCTTCATCTGCATGCAGTCCCAACCAGTCTTCAGTAGATACTAAAGAATAACCTTGAGTGAAGTCTGTAATTAAATTGCAGACACTATCCATCCCTATGCTTCCTTTTCACTAGGGTCCTGTAACAGAAGATTTTGACATGATATTTTATGAGACTTCACGTATAGAAGCTGTTTTTCCAAACTTGGCACTCTCCTGAAGATTTGTTCTTCTGTCCAGAATGGTAATCATGCATTCCCATCTTGGTCATTATTTCAGTAGCTGTCAGTACCAAAAGCATTTGTTTAGAGTTTGTTGCTCCCTTAAAGATTGAGTCAGTCATCCATTTTTAATGGTAGGATAATTTTAAGATTAGTCTAAAAAGAGTAGGCTTTAGTTCAAAAATTTTGATTCTACTAAGGCTACAACTTTCTGTACTTTCTGAAACTATTCTTTTCGAACATTCATTTTCACAAAATGACACAAGTTCCTTACAGCAATCACAACAGCTCTTCTTCATCCTTCAGGCACAAGTGCTTATAGGTACACGTTACTGGATAGGCATGAATTATTTCTGTACTGATCAATGGAACTTGTCAGCTAATCCAATCTCAATCTTCTATCACCGGCCTCATTACATCATTATGCTTCATAACTACTCCTCAGTTAGCCTTTAGTGTAAAAGAATTAATGTTGTGCTAGAACCAAGATGAAAGTCATGGTCCAACTGAACGTCTTCATACTTTCCTGCTGTTGTCACACAATTAAAAGTTCCATTAGCCTATTAACTGTGAAGCTACTGCTTTGCTTAAGCTTAGCATAAGCTAGGCATCTCAACAGGATATAGTCATGCAGGCAAGAAAAATCCCTTGATCATTCCTGTAAACATCTGCACGTTATACTATTAGCAATAGACAGCCATAGGTAATGTAGCAACTTTCAAGCTAACACGCAAAGATACTTACCAGTAAATTGTGTAAGCCTCTGCTTGAGCTGGGTCTTGAATATTTGGTTCATTTAGAAGTTCTTGTATTCCTAACAAGATCTGTGGAAGAAGGTATAGATGTAATGCAGGCACAGACATTACTAAGAGATGTACCACATAGAAAAAAAAACACTCTTAGAAACCAACTATAGAAACACAAAGTGAACATTTTACATTCATGTAAGATAAGCAGGCAAAGCAAATAAGAAGGTTAAGTATACACATATGTACAATTAATGACCTGTTTAATTGTGATTGCTGGCCTCCAGTCCTTGTCCTCCTCTAAGATGGAGAGACACACTGTGCCTGAAGGATACACGTTTGGGTGGAATAATGGTGGTTCAAATTTACCTGAAGAAAAAGAGAGTTATTTGCATACAGAGCTAAGGCTATTATCAGGCAGTTGGTTTAAACCATCAGTGTAAATAACTGGCCAAAGAAACACACTCCTCTCTGACCCTGTTCCCCTTATACACTCCCCAACCCACCCACCTGCCCACCGCCCCAAAAGCCTGACATTTCTGGAGCTATTAATACAGTTTGCTTCTTGGCTCACTTGTACCTAAAGCAGGTACTCTATCATGACTGTGTTATCAGTCCAGACAATTTAACTGTATCATTGTGATCAGTAATATCTTCATTTAGAAATGAAAACTGACAGCCTATAGTAGCTTCACAAAGAGCTTCTTAAACCTTTCCTATATTTATAGCTACACATATTGTTGTATAAAGAAAAGATAATGCTGTTCACTCACCTACTTCCCCCTCACTTTAGGATACTGTGTTCCATACAAAGAAGACTAAGTTTCTAGCATATTTTTCCCCCAGTTTCGCTTTACGTATAAGCGACATGCACTGAACAAGAAGAACCATCTCTAAGTTGCAGGACCAACTGATGAGGTGCAGTTTTCCTTCTGACAATCTATAACCTGCTATTTCTTCAATCTATGCCTAACTTAAATGCAACAGCTACCATGTTAAGTAATGGAATGAATACTTGCTTAGCAGTATACCAAATATTTTAGTGCAATTTTCTAATCCATCTTATATCACAAGTATGTTTTGCTTATCAGCTGTTCAATGAAGTTCAGTAGGAATGCATAAGTGGCATTAGTCATGAGTCCTACCAGTCATAAACACATTATTTTAAAGCATGACAATTCATTTAACACTTGCAGAGCATGCTAGTTGCACACAAATTAAATATTTTCCAGTTAAAAGGTGTATTTCCTCTTGTGTCCACTTGTATATAGGTGGCAACAAACCCAAGTAGCCAAGATGACTGATAGAGCTGAAACACTAATAAAGGACAGTCAAAAAGAGATGTTTAAGCATTTACATTGATTTAAGAGGGCAGCCAAATCAAGAACCAAGAAACTAGACAAGGCAAGAAATGTTTTCATATTTCTGAAGTGGGTAAGTTTGAAGTAAGTTTTAGAAGATTCCTTATCCTAACAGGAAAAACATCTGAGTATCCACTGTATGTCATCTTGGAAAAATAACAGATATGTTTGCTCTATATTTAGAGCAAACGGATGAAAAGGTTATAGTTCATGGAAGTATTTTTTCCCCAAGTTCTCAGCTTAGAAGACTAACTTTACAGCCAAGAAAGTCCCCCCCAAAGGATTTAGACTAACCATGCCTACTTATTACTTTCCAAAGTGTTGATCTAGTGAACACTTCACGTGGTGCTTTTGTCAAACTTTGAAACCCAAACAGTAGTCCCCCTCTCTCTTCTCAATGCTGTTATGTCGAGCACTTGGCTCAGTTGGTCACATTTTTCTAAATGCAAGTAGGGGATAAGGGGGGGAAAAACAACAAAAAATTGTCAGTAAAAAAAAAATCAAAGAAATCAAAATAATTCGTACAACCTCATGGACTAGTTTAATATGGCTCTACTAGGCATACATTTGTCATTCTTCTTACATTTTGGGGGTGAAGAAGGGTAGTCATCCTTGAAAAGCATCCGTAGTTTAAACAAGCCTCCTTCCCATGGTGTCTATAAAAGAAGTTAAGGTAGAGTTTTGATTACAGCAAGGAAAAGTCAAACTTGGGTGGAAAAAAAAGACCACAGTTTCTCAGCCAAAACATAAGACACTTTCTTCTATGCTTACGAAAAACAACAGTCCTATACAATAGTATGCTGCCTACACTGAGATGAGTTATCCCACTGACACAAGGAGTTGAAGTTAAAAAAAAAAAATGCTTTTCCACTTCTTCACAGCCTCAAAGCATTACTAAGACACCAATAGATTTGATTAAAAAACTGAATTCCATATACAAGTATAAATTGCCATAGCATATAAGAAACTGAATATTTAAAAGTTTTCAATTATATGCATGTAACAAGGAAGACATTATACGCCCACTTAAACCAAGTCTGAGAAGACAGGATACATATATACCCTTTAAGCAGCTGAATAAAAATGGCTTATATTTTGCCAATATATTTGCTCAACTAAACGTGGCCCCCCCCCCCCCCCAAAAAAACAGAGAGCACTGTAGTATTGCTACAATTAACGTGAGATTTACTAGTCTAAATTAATCTGCTTGCATTTGGTAGCATGTAGCTTTGCAGATTACATTTTTCTGAAATTTCAAGAAGCTATCAGAAATCAAGAGCTTTGAAAAAAGCAACTCCTGTGCCACACAGATGACTAAGTAAAACAGCACTATTCAGAAGGGTCATTTTTCAGAAGGGTCATTTAAGAAACTAAACACACCTAGGAAAAGACAAGACAAAAAGCGCATCTCAAATATATCATTCCTTGTCATCTTACTTGGAAAAAAGGAGAAAAGCCCTTTACTGACAAACTGCTTTCTGGTAAGAAGTGTAGATATACAGAAAAGTTTTTATAGATGTAAAATTCAGACCATTTCTCCATAAACTGCCCTTGCTATCAGATCACTGCAAGGGAAGTACATGCTGGGTTGTCCTTCACAGGCAACCTGGAATTGAGATGGTCTTGCATCTTATCGGTGTAAATTATTAAGTCTCAGCCTCAGGTACAGACAGGTATGACTGAAGACCACCTTAGGAGGAAATACCTAATTCTTCCCTACTTGATTTATATGCTTTTTCCTGGGGAAGAAAAAAAGGAGAGCTCTGCACAGTAACAACAAAAATGTAAGGATCTGAGCTAGAATGGGAAAAAAGTGCATTAGAGAATGCTAAGGAAGCTGTTTTTAGAAGTGAATGGGTTCAATTACATTTGATGTATTTAAAGAAATGGTTCTGAACAGTCAGTTGTCATCAAATCATAATATCTAGTCTCCGTAACTTCTCAGAAGAGACTAACCTGTCAGTTTTTTAGAAGACTAGAAAGGATAAGCTTTTACTTTGTTTGCTTTCAGTCTTACAACAGACAAGCTCAGTTGGAAGAGACCTACAAAGGTCAAATCCGTCTGCCTGACTATTTCAGGGCTAAACTAAAGTTAAAGCACATTGAGGGCACTGTCCAAATGCCTCTTGAATGCTGACAAGCATGGGGCAACAACCACCCCTCTAGGAAGCCTGTTCCACAGTTTGAGCACCTTCAAGACAAAGGAATGTTTTTTAATGGCCAGTCTGACACTCCCCTGGCACAGCTCTGTGCCGTTCCCATGTGTCCTTGCCAGTTCCCATGGAGAAGAGACCTGTAGCTCCCCTCCTCAGGAAGCTGCAGAGAGCAACAAGGTTGTCTCTAAACCTCCTTTTCTCCAGACTAGACAACCAAGTGTCCTCAAATTCTCCTCATAGCCCTTTTAACAGCTTTGTTGCCCTCCTCTGGATGCTTTCAAGTATCTTAGTATCATTTTTATATTGTGGAGCCCAAAACTGTATGCAATATCCAAGGTGAAGCCACACCTACACTAAACATAGGACAACAGGAGAATCACCTCTTCTGACCACCTGGCTATGCTGTGTTTAATGCACCCCAACATGCAGTTTGCCCTCTTGGCTGCCAGGGCACTCTGTTGGCTCATGTGGAGCCTGCTATCATCAGCACCCCCAGATCCCTTTCTGCACAGCTGCTCTCCACTCACCTCCCAGCCTGTACCCATGTCCAGCATTACTCCATCTCAAGTGCAGAACCCAGCATTTACCTTTAACCTCTTCTTGTTGTTGACATACTCTGAAGAGCTTTTTTTTTTTTGGTATGACACCACACGGGCCAGCACAAGCTCACACTGAGCTTTAGCCTTTCTTGTTTTCTCCCTGCTGATGTGAACTGCAGCTCTGTGTTCTCCATGTGAAGCCAGACCTTGTTTCCAGGTCCTATTTTATTTTTCTGCCCAAGATCCAGGAAGAGTTCCCTGTTCATCCAGGCTTGTCTTCTGACCCATTCACTCATCTTGTGGCACAGTGGGACTGCCTATTCCTGAGTCTATAAAAGGTAGTTCTTGAAAAGCAACCAGCTTTCGTGGACCTGTAAACTCTAGAGCCGATTCCAAGGAGACACTGGTAAATAGTTCCGTGACAAGCTTAAAGTTTCCTTTCTTAAAGTTCAGGGTGGCAACTCTTCAGACCTTTCTTCTTATACCAAAGTTTTCAATTCAACTATTTCACAATCATTGTGCACAAGACAGCCATCTACCACACATCTCCTACAAGGCCTTTCCTATTCTTAAACAGATCCAGGAAGACTGGTTGGCTCCCTCAGTACTTGTGTCAGGAAGTCATCTTTCGCATGCTTCAGGAATTTTCCAGACTTATTTCTCATGGTAATACAACATTCCCAGTCTATGTATTGGAAATGGAAGTGTCCCATAAGGATGAGGGCAACCAATCCAGATGTTCCTTTAACTGCCTAAAAAATAGCTCATCTTTGCCATCATCCTTGGTAAACAGACACCCATGACAATATCTGCTTTGCTATCAGTCCTCTTAAAAATCACCCAGAGCCTCTCTATGGAATCAGCTTTAAAGACAAGGGCCTAATCTCTCCCGTACAACAAACGCAACACATCCACCTCGCCTGCCCTGCCTATCCGTCCATAACAACCAATAGCTCTCCATCCCAGCACACCAGTCATGGGACAGATCCCATCAAGTCCCACTAATACCAACAATATCACACTCCAGAAAAAGACCAAAGCTTCCAGTTCATCCTGTTTGTTCCTTATATTGCATGTGTTGGTATAAAAGCATTTCAGATGTGCTCCTAAACCTGTAGTGCTCCCCAGAGCAGCAGAAATACTCCTACTAGCCATGCCACCCTCAGACAGTGCCTTACCCCTTTGCTTAATCTCAGTGGTCCTAATTGTATCCCCCTCTCCCACTGATCCTATTTTAAAGCCCTCTCAATCAGTCTTGAGAAAAGGTAAGTGGCTTTTAATAAACAGTTCAACCAGAACACAAGAACAGACAGACAACAAACAAGTTGACTGCCGTTCTGATAGAGCAACACACCTGACAGCTGTAAGATAGCAGATACTCAAAAGCCATACTAAAATAACTGACAGCAGTATCATCTAGATCTTCCTGCATTAGTGGACCGGTTACAGATGTTACCTTCAAGTCATATTCTAAGTAGAAGTGATTTGCTGTCAAAAAAGAGAGTGAATGGAGATCTCCAACCTAGCACTAACACCACTACAATTTTTCATCTGGCTGATGAGAAAGCATAATGGTGGTTTCATCCATTCTATTGTCTGAGGGGAAACAGCTGCAGTACAGCATGCCTCCAAACAGAAAGGCAATATACAGCAACTGTTTTTTTTCCTGGTAGAGACGAGCAGTGTACACTGCTTCTTGCCGAAGAAATTACATTTTCACTTGAGTAAAAACCCCATTTTTTTTTTTATTAGATCCCTATCAGAAGTTACATGAATCTAACTGATATATTCCTAGGGAAAAGCATTTCCTAGGAGGCAAGAAGTTGGCTTTAAGGGTTTTGTTTACTTTTTTTTGCAGTTTACAAAGCTTCAAAACATTAGTATGTAAGATTTTCACGCCATAAGCTTTCAAAAGTATTTAAAGGTGACATAAGGTACATAACTAGCCACTATGAGGAATAGTCTTGTATTAGCAGAACACAATGGAATGAGGTTTTCCTTATACTGCTAAGGTTTTTGTTTTTTTTTTTTTTTTTTTTTTTTTTGATACTTCCAGAACTAACTTGAGTTGGACATTTTTGGAGAGTCAAACAAAAAAGCAGGTATCTGTTATGCAGACATTTATCAACTTATTGAGCTAAGTTATATCCTTAGCAGTAATATCATGTTCAGCATTAAACTAATTGAGGCAATATTATGGAATCTGCATGTTTTGGTAACAAAAAAAGGAGATCTTAAGGGAACATAAGCAAGCCAGCAAGAAGTAGTAGTAGACCAGGCAAAGCAACAGTTGTCATACATCCAATGCAAGACACTAAAGATGCAAAAGAATGAAAATAATGTAATTAATAGCATTATCCCAGAAAACAGAAAGGCATCCAGTGAATTCAAGAATGTCTCCTTGCTAAATAACTTGTAAAAAAAAAAAAAAAAAAAAGGAAACAAAATCCTGCTCAGACTAAATTACACTGGTACTGTACAAACCAAAAAAGCCTCAAGCATTAACGATCATCTCCACACAAAGGTTTGTGTTAGTCCCATCCCCTAGAACCTGACCAAACCGAATAAAATAACAAGGGCAAGGAATAAAGTCCAGGACTATTTATTTTTATGAGAAGCTCAAATGAAATCAGATCAAAAGAAACTATTTTAGAAAATTCTATTCTTATTTCCCTAATATAAAATGGGAAGACTCCACAGAATTGAAGACATTCAGTTTTCATGCTAGCAACTATTATTTTCCATGAAATTCAAAAAGTTGAAAACAATGCTACTGTGCAGCACTTCTGTAGGACTGAAGAATCTCACTATTTACCAGGCAAAAAAGGTACTGGCTGTTAACCGGCAGAAGCAATCATTGCTTTAAGGTTCAAACCATTGTTTATCTCAAGTGTGCTCCACTCAGGATTCTTACACATTCCTCTGAAGAATTTCTTAAGATGATCAGTGCCAATAGCTGAACAGACTCATGGTGTATTTTGTCCTACAGCATGATCGAAGCGTTTAAATTAAACGATGTTTAAGTTATATTCCTACAGTCCTCAGCATAATACACCAGCAGGCTTATGACAGTTTTAAGCATAAACGAAATGTTAGGACAACAGTAAGTCTTACCCCTTTCTTTCCTGGAATAGCACACTCCCAGTTCATTAGATTCATTGTGCCATCTGGATTTTTTGTAGGTACTGCTACAAATCCCTGAAAAAAGGCAAGGGGAAAAAAAAAAAAAAGAATTTCAGAAGAAACATAGAATACTTTATGACACATTTGCTCCTTATACAGAGTTATTTCTTTGTGCACAACATAGTTTTAAGGAGCTTATTTAAAAATTAAAGTAATACATCAGGGAAAGAAATCATCATAACATGAAAACAGCAGCAGAAGTCAGAAAGTTAACAGAATTCATATATACTTACAAATGGATGATCTTTTCTCCAGGCTTTTCTCTCCTGTGCAAGTCTACTGAGAGCTATGCCAGACATATTTAGAGTCCCTCTAAAACAAAAATGATTGCTTTTAGTATAATCTTTTATTTACAATGTAAATATCACATTATGTTCTCTTTATGAGCTCTGATCACTCAGGTATTCCTTTGGCCTTCAATTTTCAGTACTGTAGCAAAGACATTTTTGCACATTCTGCAGATATTAACATTGGGAATAATATTGATCCCCCCGTCCCCCAACAACAACCTCTTAGTTACTGGACTTGACCGAGTTTAAAATACAAGGTAGGCATAATATTTGAACCATGTTTTCAAGATGACTTTGACAGTAGCTTGACAACAGTAACACTGTTATTAATGGGAAAAGGGCTCCCGTTTCCTACTCGTGACTGACAAACGCATAACTACCTCCTTACTGTATCACAAAAGTTACGGCTTTCTTCTATAGACAAATGCCTGCACTGCTCCTATTTCTGGCAAACAGGAGAATAAGAAATGTCAATTTTAGACCAAGTCTCTGCTAAAAGCCAGGGTTCTACACAAAAGCAACATAGGCACAGAATTTATTAACATTATCTCAGTTTTACTGTTGTGTCATACATGTTACATAACTTGCAAAAAGCAGCACAAACAGACAGCAAGACAGAAATCAACTGGGGAAGAATCAGTGGCCCCCTGATTCCTCAAGACAGGTCTTTAACTCCTGTATAAACTTAATAACCCTTCAGCATCTTCACCACCTTCTTTACAGCCAAGCACACAGTGACCAAGACTGCTGAAGAAACACATACAGCACAGGTCACTACTACAGATGACACAAGAACAGTTCTATACAGGATGATTGCAATAGAGTGGCACTCTCAAGTTCAGGAAGGATTCCACATGGTCAAAAAAAAATCCGATGAAGGTCTCTAATCCTCCTTCCTACTGCACTTCTATCCATTTTAGAGTTAATAATCAGTAGCTGTAGAGTTTCAGAACAGTTGGCCTGACTTCTCCATACAACCACCAGAAGAGTTGTGTCCAGTGATTAAGAATTATTAATACAACAGGATTGTTGCATATGTAGAGTTCTTGACCATATGAACAGTAGTTCAGAAAGGTCCTTGCTTTAAAATCTCATGCTTAACTACTCATACACATCTGCAATACCCTTTGAAGATTAGAATACAGGAGGTTCCCAGTTTAAGTACTTACACATCATCAAGAGTGGCTTAGCAGCATGGACACCTCAACTACAAGACCTTAAGAAACACCTCTCTTCCACTTTTTCCTTCCCCAAAGTGGGTTTTTCTTGGATGACTACAACCCATTATTTCAACTTCCAGCTAGCAATACAATTTCTGCTAGACTTTAATTAAAATTAAAGCTTTTTAAAAAAGGACCAGTAACACTCCATGCAGCAAGCACGCACCGAGGAAAAAAAAAAATCTGCATTCCATCTAATATTCCCAATACATGCATCTGAATCTTGGTCTTGTCAGAAGATTTGTGGAACCTTGTCAACACTAAAACTGTACATACCACTTGCCATTCACAAGCAGAAATGGAGCCACTGGAGAGATCATCGGAACAAAAAGAAAAAAAAAAAACACACTTCTCCCTCAGACAAATTCTAAAGGGAGTAATTTTATTGCATGAGCTCATACCCTAACAACAAATTTAAATGAACTAATAAGTATATGACATTTCCAGCTGTACTGTTAGCACCTTCTTATCCACTGTACTAACACTAACTTCACTATAATAATATTAAAAAATCAGTTGTGCCTAAACGTCATTCAAATATTTGACAGTTTAGCAACTCAGATACATTTTTCTGCAGGGAAACATATTATAGGATGCTTTCAAATATATAAATCATTTTTTTTCTGTGACTAAAAGACAATTAGTTACGCACCTGAAAGGAAATACTAACTTTCAGAGGGCACAAGCCATGCATGTCCTAAAGAACAACGAAAATCAAATTTTTTCAGTAGAAGAAATTGAGTTTGAGCTCTGTATCCTGCTTGCTTTTGCAACTGGTTATGCACTAGTGATACCATGCCCCAGTAAATACAAGGATTTCTTCTGTTCTATAAAAGACCCTTCAAAATATTGAGGCATTTGATTTAATTAAACACTGATCAAACAACACACTATTTTTTTCAGTCTATATTCCTTTCACAGATAACTTAGCGACAGGACAAAAGGAAATGGCCTCAAGTTGCACCAGAGGAGGTTCAGTCTGGAAATTAGGAGACAATTCTTCTCAGAAAGACTAGCTAGGTATTGGAATGGGTTGCCCAGGGAGGTGGTAGAATCATCGCCCTTGTGGGTGTTTAAGGAGAGGTTTGATGTGGTACTTTGGGACATGGTTTACTGGATGATATTGGTGGTAGGGGGATGGCTGGACCAGATGATCTTGGAGATCCTTTCCAACCTTAACGATTCTACATGTAAACACTTTGTTGTAATCAAAAAGATTAAGCGTACTATTTTAACTCTTCTGTACCTCAAGATGTAAAACGCATTGAAGAGGGAGTTTTACACACCATTTCCTTCCCAAGTTTTCATTCTCAATGTTTACCTTTCATTCCCTTAGTTGAAATGCCAATTTCTCTCTGCACGCCAACCCCCCGCCCCCCCCCCCCCCCCAGTTGCACAATAAATTAAGTGTGATTATCAATTTCACAGCAGGATATATTTCACACAGGAACAGGAAGAGAAAGAGGGAGAAAAGAGGCATGTAAAAATAGTTCAGAGCTCTTATTTTTGCAGCCTAAGTAGTTACAGGTATTATGAAGCGACATTTTGGCTCCGAGTCTAAATACTTCAACGGCAGGATTTATGAACTGTAACATACAGCATAGTTTAGATGAAGAAAATTTCAGACTCATTTGCATTACTTCACACCAAGTGGAACCTGTGACTTTAAAGTTCAGGACTTCAGTGCCCAAATCTGAAAAGTTTATTAATGATTCAAATGTGATTAACTATGATATCTTAAGAGATGCTTGACATAGATAAGCATTTATGTTTTCAGGTTAGATTCCAAGTGCATATATTTATCCTACTTAGTAGGGACAAATGCCTGCCTGGGGTCTCTCTTCTGCACAACTGTTGTTACAACGTCTTAGAAAGGTTTAAAATAATTAGAATTGTCACCTTTGGGTAGAGAATGCTACAGATTTATTGTCAGCATTGTGGAAGTAAACATGACATGGTTTTAACTCTCCCTTTTCATGTAAAAAAGAAATCCTGAATTGGGAGTCTAGTTTTTCTGTCATCTTGTCATCTCACTAAGTTTCACAGCTTTTCTCCTCAATTACTTACTCTAATACTGCAAAGAACTGCCAGCACAAAACAATGTGGAAGAGCAAACTATTAGTCATAGAACTTGTCACCTTCTTTCTGACAAATATCAATGTATCTTATATGTAATAGGTCAGTGCCTGGCAAACCTCTTCAAAAACAGCTGTATGTTAACCTTGACAAGAGCAGAGAAGTATCTAAAGCCTCTCATCACAAACTTACCAAGTACGAGTACAAGAGAAAACAGAGACAGAAAGACCACTTCAAAAATGGAGATCCCATTAGTTAGAGTCCCCTCTAAAGCAAATCAATCCAATAACGAATTGTCAATACACACACTCTAGCAGCAATTCAGTAAAAAAAAAAAAAAAAAAGATATCTTACGCAAACTTCAGCTCTGCTGTAGCTTGACAGAGAATAAACAGAGATCGATCATCTTGTTATATATATTTTTTGGTCTCACAAACTATGGTGCAGCAGGAAGAAGTGCAGTACTAACTGGGTGTTAAACTATTAAACACAAGGATATTCTCGCTGATATTTTTATCTTCCTCAATTACTTACATACATTTCCCCTTTGAAAGGACTGTTTGCCCAAATATCTGTAGAAACTTATCTTTTTAAAGTTTTCTTTAATTTGGAATATCACAACCGATTTGCTTTTTTCTTCACATGAGAAATTTACTAGAAACAAGCAGAACTGAAGACCCAGAATACCAAACAGCTACATCACTGGAAAAAATATGATTTTCTAAACCAGAGGAAGTTTATCAACTCTATCTTGCCACACAAATGTAAGAGGCTGCTCTTCACATTTTATTTGGTTTTACTCACCTCCACATACACACCAGGATTAAGAAGTGGCAATACTCTTTTTACTGCTATCAACTCATTAGAAAATGGTCAGAAACTTCCAAGTTTACTCAGAAGCTCACCTCTGCTGCTGTAACTACTACCAGTTTTGGAAAAAAAAAAAAAAAAAAGAAGCAAACAAAACCAAAACACTCAGCCATCTCTGTCTTCAGGTGTGTATGTGGGGTCGTGTGTGCGAGAGAAGAACCTACTTCTGAACAGAAAAAGCAAGTCTTATACAGAACAGCGCTCCTGTGCCCCAGTAACAACCCACGAGTATGACCCATGACAAGTCCCTAGATAATGAAGAATATGTTCTTAGTTCTTATTCTACCAAAACAAACAAAAATGTTTAAGATTGCTAGCCTCTCATTTTCACTTTACCAACTGCACGCAGACACAGGAAGAAATCCTGTATTGGAACAGTTTGCCCCCCAAACCGGACACTCTTAACTTTTCAGAAGGGCCAACGAAACCAAGGGATGAAGCTTAATCAAAGCACACCACCAGCTCTAGGGTGATAAAAAAAAAAGTCTCCTCCTGCCTGCCGCAGGGAAAAAGGTAAAAGAGGCAGCACTAGTCCGAGCGGCTACTAAAGGCACAAGAACAACAAAAGGAGCCGCGCGGCAGGACAGCTCGGTAACAGACCGGCCGGGGACTTCGCCCAGAGGAGCAGCGACAGGGCTGAGTGGCGCCTGTCCCCGCCGAGGGCCACTGCTATCCCGAGCCCTCCAAGGAGGCCAGGACAGCGTCCGAGGCCTGCACCGGTCACCCCGGCGCCCGCCCGCGGGCTACCGGACAAGCGGCTGTCGGGGTGGGGACCGCTTCGCGCGGGCCCCGTGGTGCCTAGAGCCCCCTCACTGACCGCGTCCCGGAGGGACCGAGACCTCCCCCAGCAGGGCAGCAGGGGACGCGGAGCTCGCAGCGATGCGCCGGCAGGCCCGGCCGCGCGGCCGCAACACGATCCGCCAGGCCCGCACGCCCCGCGGCTGCCCGTCCCGCTGCGCTAAAGGCGGGGAGCGCCCTCCCAGGCCGCGCTCTCCTAGGGCCCGCGGCCGCCTCCGCACCGCGCCAGGCCCCGCCGTCCCAGGCCCCTCGCCCAGCCAGGCCTCACCGTGATCGGCCGCGGCACCCGCGCGTGTCCCGGATTGAGGCAGCAGCGAGTGACCCGGATGTTCCCGACTCGGCTCCCCCCCTTTGTCTCTGGTCCGGAGTTTCCCTCCCTCTCTCCTTGGTGCGGAGCGCGGCGGCGAGATTTGTCCCTCCGACCGACCCGTCCGCGCCGCTGCGCCGGCGCGGTGTGACCCTGCCTGCGAGCCGTTCGCCGCGATTTGCGCATCCTCGTGAATCAGGACCGGGAGGTTACCAGAACAACGCCTGAGCGGAGAGAGCAGCGGGAAGAGCAGCGGGACTCTCTCAGGCCCTCTCTTCCTCGTGCCCCTCGGCTTCTACAAGCCCCCGTCGAAAAACTGAGCGGGTTTTTACCTCAGGCGCCGAGAGCCACCCGTGCCCTAAAACCGTCCGGTCTGGCGCAGGCAGCCAAGGCGGGTCTGTCAGGCTGCGCCTGCCCCGGGACACGCTCGAGCCTGACAGGACCCCGCCCACTGTGCTCGGCAGGGGCTCTGGATTGGGGAACGGCCCCGGTGATGGGCAGGCCAGAAAACCTATGGGGGGAGCAGGGGCGGGGCGGAGCTGTCCGCCCGCTGGAGCTGGCGCCATGGCGTGGCTCGTCTGGCCGGTGGGCGGGGCCACCACTAGGGAGGCAGGGCCCGGCGCCGGGCGAGGGGCTGCGGCGGAGCGCTGCCTCTGGCAGCCGTGCCCCCGGGACGGCCCCTGGGCTGCTGCGGCTCCTGGGCCCGTATAGCGCCGGAAAGCGCAGACGCTGACCGTGACCGCTAGCGCAGCCTTGAGTCGCGTTTGTCCCAAATCTACTTTACGCGACTTTTAAGAGGCAGCACGTTTTGTGCTGCGTGGTTTTGCTTCCTTGTTTGGTTTTGGTAGCTTGTCAGGTAAGAATAAAAATAAATTTTGATAATGCTTAAGAAATTTCTGTCTTGAAACCTCCTCTTAGCCATGCCTTGCAGTGGTCTGTGTTTGGTAACATTTGTTGAGCTATGCATGTCCCATACAGTACTTTAGGATCAAAATGGTTTCTCGGGAACACTAAAATTAAATAGTTCGGTGCATAAGTTTTTAGATTTGAATTGGTCCTAATCAAACTCTGTGCTGATGTTAGGAACCTCATTGCCCATCATCCCAGCTGGTGAATAGGCAGCTGCAAGAGCATCTTGTCTTAGACATATTAAAACTTCTGTTGGAAGAAGCCTGTTTCTTCATAGCCCTGAGTGACTGGGATTCAACAGCAGCTGGCACCTGAAGCTGACAGAATTAATATAAACTTGCTGAACACATTTATTTATACTTTGTTCTGCTTGGCTTTTAAAATTCTCACTTGAATTTTGTTGTTGCTGACATTTTGTAGCATTTCAGACATGCACACCATGTAGAGATTTAACTTGTCTTTGAGAAAATGAAAGGCTATAGCAGAGAGTAAGGCAATAATCTAGTATTCATATCCATAATGGAGGGGACCAGATGTCATCATTTTAAACTGCAGTGAAAAAAAATGGGGATCAGGTGTTAAGAAAATGCTACTGACAAAGTTACTGTGGCACTAGACTGCCTAATGGAAAGATGAGTGTGGAGTCTTCATCAGTTGGAGTTTTAAAGGTAGATTAAAATACATGCTTAAAGTATGTTTACTCCTGTGTTTAGCTAAGAGGATAAGCCAAATAGTCTGTTACAGCCCTTCCAGTCTTTTTTTTTTTTTTTTTTTTTTTTTTTCCTAAAAAGCTCATGCTCACATTTATTTCATGTTTGACTCTACAAAAGGAATAGAGAAAGTGTTTCTGGTTTTCAGCTTTCTAGGTTGGTCTCAAAAAAACCCCACATTGAGCTGTCAAAGTAGGGGGTTTTGCCTGACATAGTAAGATCTTTGTTTTAAATCTCCAATGTTAGCTAAGCAATGTTTTTAAGAGATGTTACTGCCAGCAGAGACAAAAAGTAAGGAAGAAGTGCTTCCAAAGCTTCCGTAGACATACTAACAACAGCTATACATCATCACTCAACCCCCCAGTTCTAGGATGAGTGTGAATTTGAGCATGAAATCCCGTATCTATCAGGTGTAGAGAAAGTCAAAACTGATGTTTCAGCCCTTGCATTCTCCTCCACTGGCCACATACACCTTTCAAGACTCACCTTAGGCTTGTGTTCCTCTTATGCACATGTGCAGTTTCAGCATCTCACTACTGCAGTGAGAAATATGAATAGCAACGTATCAGGAATGTTTAAAAAATGCAAAATAATGATTGCATCTTCATATAAGCAAACCAGATCATCGGATCACTTGCCCCATTCTATCATGCTCGTTTGGCTTCTTGCCATTAACAAATTATTTAACAGTAATTCTGTTATCTTGAAATGAATGGTTCTTGTTCATATTTGTGTTTTAGCCAATTACACAGCATAAGAATACAAAATAGTATACCTGCCTTTCTGTAGGCCTTCCCTCGTGCCCAGCTTTCTCTTTTCTTAATGTATAGATGCCTATACCAGCAAATGCCTTAATTACTTTATTCCTTTTAACTAATAACTGCTGGAGAAGAGATGGAGAACAGCTAGCAGCTGTGTATACATTCTGATTGTCACAAACGATTTGGAGAAACAGGAGAGTCTCAAAGATCTCAATGAAAAGTCTAGTTGCAGGCTGCTTCGCTAAGCAGTTATTGGATGCTATCTCAGTTGCATGCTACTTGGTGAAAATACATTTGGAATGTCTTGGTGGTTTCTTTGCACAAGTTTGGAATAGATGCTCTCAGCAAGGCTATGCAAACATAATAGTGGCTACACCAAATCAGACTAAAGATCACTCTACTTAAGGAATTTTTCACCATTAGCAAATACCCACAGTAAAGCCAGGACAAACATGTACTCTTCCCTTTACCTTTCCAAGTATCCTATCATTTGACGTATGGATGGTTCTAAGCCAAAGATTTAAAATGCAGCTTTGGTAGCATCGTCCTTGATGTAGCTGTCAGATTTCCTGTATTGTAGTAGGTTCACTTTCCAGTGCTTTCCCGTTGCTTGAGTTTGCATCCTTCAGAACTCAGCACTGAAGATTGTCATTACTGATCTGAATGGAGATGGTGGAAGAAATTGCATTTCTTTGCAGACCCCGAGGATTCCAGTGACATTACCAAAAGCAGTGATTTTTAGAGGAGACTGTTAACACACCACTCACAGCATTTCTCTCAAAATTGTACAGGCTGCAGCCTCAGATAATGCCACATAAATACGGACTATGTGTTTATTACTGCCAGGTAAGACTTAGGCACACTAAAAGATGAAATTGCATGGCCATTTTAATCTTCCTGAAATGAAACTTCCCACTGAAAGGAAAGCACCAAATAAACTCCAATTAATATAAAGGATCCAAACTGGATGTTAATGACTTGGACATGTAAGGCATAGGTGAAATATAAGTGAAAGATCTACTTTACATCCCCCTTATTAACTGGCATCTGGTACACACTCATCCCTTTTGTGCTCTCATTTTCGCTAAATTTGTGAAGACACTTGAAACTACAGATATGCACAGTAGGAATTTCAATTGAAAGTAGTGTTGTTAATTGTAAAGTGCAAGTACTTTTATAACAGAGCCTGATAAAAACATATACTGATCATATTAAGTAGTTAATTCCTACCAGAGTTTGTACTTAGGATTTATTTTAGTAAAAATCAAATACAATTAAAGTGCAGGAAATCAGTAAAATGACACAATTCACTAAAGTTTCTCAACATAAAAGATTAGAACATGCTTCACGTTTAAAACCGATTAAAACTATTAAGATGAAATTTGCCTCATTCTTAATTATACAGCCTCTGTAAGACTTCAGAGCTGACAGTGATTTCTTATATTTCTTACTTTATACTGTATGTTGGCCTTATTACAAAGTGTCAGTTTGATTGATTTTCCATACAAAAGTATTTATTTAAAAAAATGGATTATACAAGAAATCTGGGATGCTAGGTAGGCTGATTAGAGATGTGTGAAAGCAAATGTTTGCAAACTGATCAGTTAGAACTTGACACTTTTTTACACTTTTTTTTTTTTTTTTTTTTTTTTTTGTGGTGGTAGTTATATATCCACAGCAGAGGGGACAGTTTCCTACTACAATGATCAGGGACAGTCAGAGTAAACCCTAAGGAAAATACCTTAATTTCCCAGTGGATAAATACACAAATAAACATGGCTTTCTTTGTGGTAAAGTCTTTGAGGCAGCAGAAAGAGATGCATCTCCTTTACAAAGGAAAAAGTATTACTGCTTTGAATCACTGCACAAAAGTGAAACTGTATTTTATATCTGAAGTACTAAACCAGGCACATCAGTGATGTTACGCTGTTACGGTCAACATTAATGGATTTAGAAAAGAAAGATTTAAGACATCAGACTTTAAAAGGGAAAAAAAAACAATTTTATTTCATGCAGTTTACAATATGCTAGTGTTATGAAAAGGAGGTTAAAAAAATACCCACACACATTTTATCTTTGTTTTAAAAATGATGGCTAACTGTAAGAAACTTCAGATGTTTTGGGAAGCCCTAGCAGATTTTTTTTATCCAGGGAAACTCCTTGGATTCATATTTTTGTCTATGTCTGTGCTAAGAGTTTTGGCTAATGCAAAGGCATTAAAACCAAATCAAAAAGTCAAACTCTGCTGCAGTAAGAACACTTCAGAGATAATGAATTGGCACAAAATAAAGCGTTATTGCTAATCCACTATCCAGGAAATAACATGTTGGAAGTATGGTCACTTGGATAGCAACACAGCTGATGCACAAGTAATTGTGAGACCAATAATTTCAAACAAATAAAATCAAAAGAAACAACCTGATGAATTAGGTAGGTGGGCCAAGACAGTCTATAGGAAATAGATTCACAGATTTTTCATAGCCAGGCTCAGATGAGGCTCAGTACAAAAGCGAGTAGAAATAGTTGCCATTTGATACTTGTTCAGTCTGGTGATCTTGGTACAGCCGAAATAGACAGGGTGGCAACATTTCTTTTACAACATCTTGGCACTTGCTTCATCCTAGCAAGTATACATTGGCCAACTTAAGTTTCAGTAAAACTGTGCATACACTTTTGGAAAATCTTCAAAAGGAGCAAGTATCAGGTACACAGATGTATCAGCTCTTACATTTCATATGACCAGGCCTGGAAGTCTCAACTTCCAGGTGGGTCAAAACTTAGGCTCAGCTTTCTACAGCAAGGAGAATACTCTTACAGAACTTTCTCCTGCCACAGCCACCTCAAGAGGATTAAAATAACTTCAAGTAATTTCCTCTGATTATAATAGTTATTAACACACAACATCTGGGAAGAACCCAGAAGGCTATATATATATATGCAGCGGTATTTTATAAACTGAAATTTCCAGAAGTTTATGCCTTGGTAGGCTTTGCAAAAGTAAAGGACTGCTAAGTTGCAATGAAATATTCAGCAATAAATTCCTGTCATCAAATTTTCCTCAAAGCCTCTCTATTGCCAGTTCTATTCACAAAAGTTAAATTTCAACACAGGCAATAATGAAGTGGTAGGCAAATGTGCCGTCTTCTCTGCTGTACTCCTTAACAAGTTGCGTATTGAAATTCCAAGCAAGATAAGAACACACTTATATATGCGATTGGTTATATCTGCTGTTTCTAAAAATGATTGTAGCATCTGTTAGAATAAGAAAAAAAACTATCTACTTTTTAGAAGTTTTTGTTTGTTTGTTTGTTTTCTTCCCCTGGAACCTCAAATTATCCCTGGAAAGTATTTTAGCCCTTAACATTTCTGCACTGAAAAGAGTTCCTTCACTTAGGCAAACTGAGCAATAAAAAAAGATCTATTTAGCCCTTTAAAGCTTCAGTTTAGTAATAAGCCTTTAAAGACAGCTACTGCTTGTTGTGAACCAAAAGAAAGAGAAGTTGTAATACACTGAGTTCAGACGGGCGTCCACATTTTTTAATGGAATATTTTTGCTATTTTAAGACTCAATAATCCTACATGCAAACCCAGGTAATTTCCTGAGATCGTACTTAAAGCTAGAAATAACTACAGTATAAACGATAATGAAGCAAATGATAGCATCCTCAGACTATATATTTCAAAATGTCTGCGTTAGAAGACACTTCACTGTCCTGAGCTAGCAGGTACTGTTAAAGGCAAAGCAAAATCCCATGTCTTTTTCAAGGGCCCCACCTTTCACAGCTGATTGAAGAAGTTAAATTGAAAAAGAGAGAATAAAATAGGAGAACTTTCAGATTTTATCACATTTTAAGTAAACAAAATGCCACACTTCATCTTCAGACTCTTTTTTTCACTTTACTTTGATCTCCATGAAAAGCCCAGTATTTTGCTGTTTTCTCTTTACTTTTCAAGGAATGTACTCCAGCGTACCTGAATGATTGGACAGTACACATTATAATAGATTTTCTATATAATTGCATTCATTCACACATTTCTGCATTTTTGCATTGTAAGTTCATTTTTATAATACCAATAAAATGGTAATTTGTTATTAATACGAGTGTGTTAATTTGTCGGGGATACTGCTCAAAAAGAGATCAACAACTTCCAACAACCTCAACAGATGTTCATAGAATGCAGTGTTCTGTTCTGAGAATTCTGAATTCTGAAAATACCTTCATCCCACTCAACACACTGGTTCCCTGCACAGGCCTCCAATTGCATATTCTTTTGTTTAATCTGCTAGAAATTTACATTTTTCTCCTGAAAAAAAACTCTCTCAGAGAAGGAGGAGATTGATTCAATTCTGGTATCTTCAGGAAATAATACCATTTCTAATCAATCATGACTGTTCATAAACATTGCTAGAAATGGAGCTACACAGCTACTGTCTGAAGAAAATCTGAAGACAAAAAAATTAGATGGAATCTTGAGCTCAGTTTTTTTCAGGAATATCTTTTACTAAAGCTAAGGTGAGAGATGAAAGGAACTGGTATCATTACAAGACACCTATCTAAATTTGAAAAAAAAAAAAAAAATTTCAAATGTTCTGAGTATACGATTCTGAGGACTGAAAACTCAGTAGACAATCAATATAAGCTTCTAAATACAACCGAGCCTGTGACACACAATTAAGTTACTAACAGATAACAAACCACAATTACCCGGAGTCCTTAATGACTCCACAATAAGTAGGAGAAAATTCCAGGTAACCTTGTATCTTTCATTTAAAAAGCTGTTTTTCATTTACTGTGGGAGCTGAGTCAGACTATGCTTTTGAACAGTTATGGACCAGGTGACATTCACATCTTAGCAGCTTGAGAATGACTTGTTCATTGCAGATAAACTCTAGATTGGACTCTAATACAACAACCTTGTTAGTATAGCTACCTTTATTTGAAATTACAAGAGTTAAATAAAAAGAAACCAAACTTTTTGAGGGATTGATTCTTAATGCCATGAAAAAGGCATATAATTGCACTTCCAACTATCTCAAAGCCTCAGATGTTCACAAAAATTAAAGCAACAATGACAATAGCAAGAACGGAAAAGTAGGTAGTTAAGTGTTCTCAAACAATAGCATATATAAAATAATTTACAAGGTACCTATTAAAGTTCTTTTTTGTTTTGTTTTGTTTAAAATCTGTGTGAGGTATTGGAAACAAAGTGCAGAATGATTAACCACCCATTTCCCCCAAATTTGCTACAACACGGATACTAGATAGCAGGTAATCTCATCATAAAAGCATGTTTTTACACTGAAAAAAACTCCAGTGAAATAAACATACTTAGAAAAAAAACACCCTTTTACATACTCTAAATTTGTTCTGGTTTTGCTCAGTTTGTTACTTACGCTTTGCTGCTGCCATTCTTGTAAATTTCAGTTCATGAAACAAAATACTCATTTTGGGAGGAGTTAAATAAGAGACAACAGAAATACAGATTCAGAATATCATTACACAGATATTTTGGGCTTTAGAATCCAGATAGGCCAATGCTACGTTACTCTGTAAAACACATCAAGAAAACAAGAAACCTAGTTGGCTGCAATTCCATGTGCTAGAGAGCTCAGGGAATATGGTGGAGTCATGCTGTTTAAAAACACAGTGACTACTGCAGCAGAGGAAATGTTTTAATATGTACTTAACACAGACAATAGCTATGCTTATTTTCAGATACATAAGATAATCTGTTATTATTTAGGGGAAACTTGGGTGTTAAATTTAAGCTGATAAAATATGGGTGCCTAAAAAAGTATAAAAGTATAAACATTGCTCCCTACACAATTACATTTTTAGTAAATTCAGTTTAGTTTTAACATTTTAAAAAAAGACAAACATTTTATGTGTTGTGGAGGGGCCAGCAGCTTCCAGTGCAGACCACATCCAAGTGGCAAAATGTATTACAAACCCTTTCAAGCATTAATTGCATGGACAAAACATTTAGCCCACTGTTTAACCAGCTTAGTAGAAATGGTTTTTACAAATTGTTCCTGCCAAACTTTTATCTATGTATAATCATTTTTTTTAAATTATTATTGTTTTTTGGAAAAAAAATAAATAAAGGTAGACCCTGGGTGTTTGACAATCGGGGTTTTGTGTAAAGGATTACCTAGAGTATATGCATAAATTCTGATGTTACTGAGAATGAAAACAAATGTCTGTAGAATTCAAAACAATCTTACAGGTTTTTGAAACTCCCACTGCTTTCAGCTATGTAAGTCAATGAAGCTGAGTTTTATACCGTCAATATAATTAAGTGTTTTAAAGATGCGCGAAAGATTTCGCTCAAAACATAGTGTATTAAAAAGCTCCAGATTTGTATATTAGTCTTCATCAAGGACATAAACTAATAAAGCTGCACCAGATGTATTCAAACCGTGTTCTTTAACTGCATAGTTGAAACAGTATAGAAAGATTGATTACAGGTATCTTGAATGTATGAAGTAATTAAGTATTTCGATTGCATGAGCTTGTGTTCACGCTCTAGATAGATTTTAATCCCAGCCACAGAGATAGGGATTTAGGACTAACCAACCATATTTCTGTAAATCGTCCAGCTCTTGAAAAATCTCTACTGTAATCCATAAAGGTCAACACTTATAGGAATTTTTAAAAGTACAAACACAATTTGAATACAAGTATTACAAAAGAAAGAAAGTTCAGTTGTTCATTTCAAGTGAATTTTGATTCTGCGTCCAAACATCCGGCTAAGACTGGAGCATAACTTTTACAGGAGGAGACTGATTTGACAGAAAGAACATCGAGAATTACTCAGATGAAGGCCATTTTCTCAGAGTTTAGTCTTCCCTTTGTGTATTAACATATGCCATAAACCCACAGTCAATATATACAACCTTCCTTTAAAGAAACCTTTTGTCTGTTGTGTAACTTTTTACATGCTAGTTTCAGTTGATCTCCTAGGATGTTCTTAAGAAATAGAATGTCACAGAGCCATAAGGAATGTGCAGTAGAAGACAGTCAACTAGGGCTGTCACTGATTCCAAAACAATGTAGGCCCAAATATTTGCATCTGTGGGCTGTAACGTGTGTGTGTAGCACCAATTGCATTGTCCTTTAAATGTTTACAATGATTAGTAGGAAAATCTCTGCAAACTGATCAACGTTGGGTCATCCAGCACCAAGCATTAAGTGCTACATGTCTCAGAGGAAAATAAGTGCATGGTCATTTCTTTTCAAATGGCCAGTGTCAGCCAGCCCATAAGACAGTACAACCATGCACTACAACCAAAACTTAAAACACACTCCCACACCATCTATTCCCATTAAGTAATCTTGCAATGCTTTCAGCCAGTTGACACCAGCTTATAGGCAAAAATGGTTGAAACCCAGATCAACAGAAAATTGTCTAAATCAGTTTTTTTCTTTTGTAGACAAGCCTCTTCAATGTGACAATTCACTGCATCTTGGAATAAAAGAGAAAAAATCTTCACCGTTCAATACTGTCTTCACATCCTGGAACCTCGTTCTTGCAAAATCTGAAAGAGACCAACAATTTTATAAATGAAAATTCTCTCAATGTCATTCTTAAAGAATGAAGGACAAAGAACAACATAATGACTATTTTAAAAAAAAATGATAATTTTTAAAGAACCTGGTTCAAGGACATTCCTGAAATTTGTGCTTAAAGATTGAAAAAGAAAGATTAATATATACAATGTTTTACTATCAAACATCATGAAAACTAACTACATCCTTGCTAGTAACTGAGTCTGATTAATATAACCAAAGCTAAAGGGCTGGAAGACGTAAGAAGTAAGCCATTTCATTTCATCCTTGTTCTAAAGATACTTAGGTCCCATATAGTAAATGAACCAGATACATTTTAAAAACTTGGGATTTAATCTTGATTTCTTCCTACTGCAGTAAATGTCCTTAACTCTCTCAAGTTTCAGCTGCAATTGTATCCCTTGAAAACGTGAATTAGCAACCTAGAATGTGCACAAATGTCATACTTGGTGAGATGATGCATACAGCTTTCAAAGACCAAGAGTATGAGTTGACAAGAACTAAACTGACATTTGAAATAGATGTCCAGACTTGATCTTTAGCATGAACTAAATTCAGCCAACAAGATTTCTTCATAGTAAAAAGTTTTAGTAAATTATTTACAGTAGAGTTCGGATATACAAAGCTCATCAGTTGGACTCACCACCGATAGGACGGTAAATCCTACTTTGACAACAGTTTTAAAATAATTTTACATTAGTATTATTTGTTCATGGAAGATCTCACAAGTTTGTTAAGCATCCCCCCCCAGTCCACAGGAAAATTGCTTCTGCAGAGACAGGACAAAGCACATTGCACTTTTCATGCACTACCCTGTTCATCATTATCCTTTGAATCACCCAAGCCAGGCAGGTGAGAGGCATTGCAGCCTTTGACTTAATGAGAAGGAATGTATTTCTCAAAAATTCCGTCTAAGGAATTTGCTTCTCCCACTGTTACTAAGGAACTGAGATTCCCATTACAGTGAATAAAATGATCTGGTTTTCCCCTAAAGGCAGTTGACTTGTTTAATATACATTTTAAAAGGTGTATATTAAATATAGGGAATGAAGTCTAATGAAACCAAAATATCTGCCCCTGAAGAACCTAGGAAGCCTTGTATATAGCATCCTATAACACAAAGACTATGTATTCTATTTTCATTTAAATATTTTATTTTCCCCTTTTCAACTTTCTTCGGCACCTCCAGTGCAGAAAGGATCCATGTCTTAGGACTGACTGTCCAGGCCACCATGTTTCTCACATTGCTACTCTAACCCGAATACTGCAATCAGCAGTAATGACATCAGCTCTGAAGCTGCTTTAGTGTACCCATAGGGAAGCCTGCAAGCAAACGGTAGAACCAGTGATGACCATGGCCGAAAAAAGACTAAGCAAAGCTTCAAATGTACTTAGCACAAGTACTTTATTGGCAAGTAAGATTATCTCTAACAATAATTCATTTTCTTTTACTTCATGGTTATTTTCCAAGTACTGAGAAGAGTTCTTCAAAATCTGGCAGAAAGCAAAGGCACAGTCCCTGGGAAATGGCATAGCTGTCTTCAATGCAGAATTTCTTTCTATGATGATTTCACTTTAATCTCACATTATGACAAACACCTCATGCTAGTAGCACTCAGTAGCACATTCTACCCCCAGAGGGTTCACAGAATTTGACAGCACACACAATCTTTGTGCCTGTTGGGTAAAAATTGTCACACCAAAAATTAACAGAGCATGCCAATTTCATGTTTGGTTTTAAATAAAAAAGTCTAGGTATTTGGTTTAATATTGTTAAAATGTTGATAATTTACCATATCAGCCTCTTATCAGTCATTAAGCCTAATATGTCATTCACAGTGGCTATAGTCAAGTAGGGTCTCACCTGCTTTGCACAATGCCGTGGGATTTTTTAAGAACTGGAGTTCATAAAGACTCCATCACCATTTCTATGCTCTCAAGGACAGTTCAGAGACAGTTCAGTGTTAACTTAAAAAAAAAAATAAATCCACTTTATCACTTGCTCCCTGAAATGCCTGCAGTACGTGGATCTCACTTTGTGGTTACAAAGTTCTGTTTAATTTCAAAAGTCAGAGTTACTTATTATTTACAAGTTAGGAAATGAAGTGACACTGCAGGTACTTTGATAAATTTCCAAAATACAGAAGGATATCTCTGATGGGCTATAATGTGTTTTAAGGTATATTTTAAATGCAAACACTGTATATTCATGAAGAGGAATCTACTATGTGTACTAAGCAAAAAACTTTTCATATTAAGATGTCGGAAAGATACAGGTGCATTCTGCACAGAAAAGACAGGCCTTGAAAACTGCTCAGTAGTTAGTACTAATACATTCAAAAGGGATTAGACAAACTTACAGAATATAGTGCAAATTATACCTATTCGATGTCATGATCTGGATGCAGGCTTGAAGTCAAAATTTCTAAACCTGCTCCTTACCAGAAGCTGGGGAAATACATCACGAGTTATTCTGATATATGCTTCACAATTAATCTCTTTCCTCAAGTATTTGGAGTCAGTCACAGCTGAGAATAAGATATTGGGACAGAAGTCCACATAGTGGATAACAGTCTGACCCATCAAAAGTAGCAAATAAGTACCAAGAGAGGCAAAAACATGGCTGAAACAAGCACCTGTGCAGTTAGAAAATATTACTGGATCAATTAATTTTGTGAATGTTTCCCATCTGAAATGCAACACTTGAGTTTATTTTTTCCTAAAAGATAAAAAATGCTTTTAAGATTAATAGAATTAGAATTACTTTCTGTAACTTCAAGAGCACATACAAATAAGACAAACTAAGCCAGATCGAGATGTTGAACTTGGCACACTGCTGAGCCGGTAAATCCAACATAAAATAGACAATTCCATCAGCTCAGGCAGTATTTTTACACATTTTACTTGGTACTTTTTCTGCAACTCCTAACTTTACTAAAGAGGAAATGACTTATCAACAAGCTCTCAAGGGAAGTGTTCCATCCACCTCTGTTCAGAAATTGGGTGAAAGAGAAATGTTCTATAGTCATGAACAGTGACTTTGTCCAAAGAGGAAAAGAGAATATTGAATTTCAATTATCAGGAATTCTATCAAAATTGGAATTACTAATTACTGAAAGAATGACCGATTCTATTCTGCAATCCAAAACTCCCTTTTTCACGAAAATCAAACTTTAATGAGACTTCCTGAAAATTTTAGTCACTTCCTGTGCAAAAAATGCTGAGAGAAAACGTCTCAACACTAACGGAGGTAACTAAAATTTGAAAACAGGGCAGGTCTTTTCTTAAACTTCCAGTGGCTAGGATTGTGGAATACATCTTGAGCAGAACCAGGCACTGAAGAAGATTTCATGGGAAAACACTCTATTAGCTAAACAGAGACCTTCATGGATAACACTCCTCTGAATTTATACTTTAGATCTGTTGTCTTCAGAATTTTTCTGCTTTCCACGTTTGTTGTTTTTCTCCCAGTTGACTTAAAAACTCTCAATGTTGAATAAACTCTCTGATCCTAAGGGCCCAAGCGTGATAGTTCCTTCCACTCAGAAGGAATCTGCTGCAGACAGAATAACATCTTAAGAGACTTTCTCAGGCAGCTGAAAGAGCTTACATCCAATTCCATCAAAGGATCAATTTACTTTTTTCAATAAAGCTTCAGATTTGATCCATTCCTTGCAACCATTCCAGAAGACTTAGCAAAAGACCTTATTCTACATCAGCAGTAGTTTCTATTAGCATTGGGAAAGATAATAATCATAGGATAATAGAATGGTTTGGGTTGGAAGGGACCTTAAAAATTACCTAGTTTTAACCAGCTGTAATGTATCTTCTCCAGCTGTGTGGAAGCAACACTTCAGAGATAAGTATAAAGCTGCTTTACAGCTAAAATATTCAGCTGTGTAGATGAGAAGCTGGAGCTCCATCTCATGCAATTACAAGCATCTTTGATATATATGGATTCCTGATGTGACCTGTAAAGTACCTTGGTCTTCAGTAAGATGTCAAACTGCATTAAAAAGGACCTGACCCTTCTGTGGAGAGAGCTGTTTCCTGTGATAAAGACAACTGTAGCACTAAGACTACATCATGTGCCTGTATTTGCCAGGTCTTGATTAAAAAAAATATTAATTTCAAAATTATCAGATCTGTTGACTATACTGCACTTCAGTTATGTTTGTTAATTTATTGCCACATCAGACGTTTGCTGAAAATTTATACTCCCAAGTCTGTATGAGACACCCCTGCACATAAAAAGTAATTGATAGAAAAGGTGGTGCAAGGAAAATATAAATCAAAACCAATTTTGATTCTGTAGTACTTCCCCCTAGAACCTATATGAATCACTTTTCTTCTCAGCATAAGTTTAAAGGTATGGATCATAATACAGCTGATAACAGCAACATTGATTACTCTGTCAAAGAAGCAACATACAGAACATGTATTCTGTTTTTGCTAACCATGCCACAACTATAACCACAAACAAATACACCACCAGGACTAGCCAAAGGACAGCACTAGTGAGGGCAGAAATTGGATGGGGCAGAAAAGCATCTGGGTAAAATCCTAGGGCAGCTAGTGCTCACCATGACATTTACACTTAATCTGAGTCATTCATATCGTAATCCGTTTCTTCATCTTCACTCTGAGTGGCATGCAGCATGCAGCAAGTATAGAGAAAGGAAAGGAAAAGAAAAGATTGCAGGTGAGTCAGTGCTGCAACAAAGTACAGTCCACTTACACTTGAAGCATCTGGGAGTGACATGTATTTACTTTTATCCAGGATCCCCGCTCTTTGTAAGAAAGTATGGCAGCAGACAATTTCAAGCAGGAACACTATAGATTTCATGAAAATTTCCTTTCCCAAACATCCTACAGTCAGCAGATAGTGCCATGCAATGTAACAAGGACCTTAGGTTAGGTATAGAGAAAACTTAAATAAACCAGAGTTGGTATCTTTATTCCACTTACTGTTCCCCACATATGGGGAAGGATAGCACTTGAAAGCCTAAGTTTGGATGCAGATTTTATGAACAGGCTTTGGTCATTACTTCCAAGAGTGACAGGTAAACGAAGTGGTATGAAAGAGAAGAATGCTTGTGGGAACACAGGCTGTCTTTTAGTAATGTCATGGCTTCCTGTAAAAGTCACTGAAACAATTTAAGTCAATGCTCCAAATGGGGTTAAATTCCCTCTCTCAGGCATATTACAAGGCTACGCAAAAGTCAGCTAATAACAAAAGAACTAAGGAAGGCAGGCACTTAAATACACACAGACTGGTACTTTACTATCTGTTAAATAGTTTTGTTTGGATTTTTTGTTTTATTTTTTGGTGAATTTTGACCTGCTAATTTTTTCCATTAAAAATGACAGTGAAAAAAAAGTACTAAAATTGTTTTGTGGAAACTATACACTACAAGATTGATCACCACTAATATTTCATAGCACAGCGCATTTTCTGCTATTTGTCACTATATTCTTTCTATGCTTTACATCAACAAAATAACATATTATGCTTTGTATTGCCATGTTTGAGTTTCACCAATACATAGTTCAGTTAAGTGGTGTACAGGTTTGAGAGTCAATAAAGACTCCATGGACCAATAAGAATGAGAGATTCTGAGTATGCTGGAATCCCACATTTTTAATTGCTACTGCAGCAAGTTTTAATTGCTACTGTGTCCCTTTTCTAACCTATCTAAGCAAACTGTTTTCCAAACAAAAAAACATAAGAAAAATGTCTCTAAGAAGGAATGAGGTGAAGTTTGATTAGATGGGGTATCAGAGAATGCTTTTTTCTATTTTGAAAGTCCAGTACTATTAATTTCAAATTCAAGTGCACATCAATAAAAATTACATACTGGTGCTTTTTTTCTTTCTGTAACCCAATCTGCTGCAAAAGTTAGGAAGACTTTCTCATTGTTTCTAGAAGACAGTCCTAGGAGGTGAATGTGTCATTCTGTATATATCACTGTGTACCATAATTTCAATCATACGAACTTAATGAAGACCAACTCGGACACTAATGAACAGGTTGCAGACGGAATTTACTGGATCAACAGTTCCCAAAGACCAGATCAAATTTCTCACACAGCTGTCAGAAACCTCTCAAACAAAAAGGAATTCTTCCCCCAGTGTCCCAATGCAACATATACCTATAAAATATATAGCAGAAACACACTATCAAAAATGATTTTTCAAGCACTGCCATTTATTGCTAGCAAAAGCTCAACTCTTCCAGGAAACAAGGAGTAAATGCTTATACTGGCAACCAAAAACTATCAATAAGTCTCACTCGTTGCCCTGGTCAAATTATGCTCTGCACTATTCTCCAAAATGATGACTAAGAAGCCCAACTTCTCTCAGAGCTACTAATTGTACAGGAGTTAAACTGTGCCCTGAATTAGTCATTCTTTTCATGGTTTAATAGTTTGATTTGATCCATATTTTCTATTAAATTAAGGATACAATGTAACTCTGGCAACTTCTGAAGTTCCCTGAAGACGTACTACTATTCCCTATGAATGTGTGTAGCAGGTTCAAGAATTTCACTTTTTTTTTTTTTTTTTTTTTTTTTTTTCCAGGCATGTATCCCAGCATAAACTATTGCCAAATCCCTCTTTGTCAACTTTTCGATTTTCCATAACCTTTCTGGTGAAAGCAGACCATGATTAGGGTTCTGGAAAGAATGAGACATGGCTTACACAGGTTCACTGTTTACCCTTGATTACATTAATCCCTTACAACTCCTTGGAAATCTCATCTCAACAGCGAGAAATTAGCAGAAATCATTTATTTCACTAAGCATCCTGACAAAAGCCTGGAGTACTTTTAAAGTGTAATTTTAAAAAATGTCTCCATAGATGTAGCAGCAAAATGAAGTTACACAGCAGAGGAAGTAGTGAAGTTTTATCTATTTGGGGCTTCACTGCCAAGATCCACATCACATTTTAGTGTTATTTCAAGATCTATTACTTTAAAGGTGATTTTTGAGAAAGCAATCATTGATGTTCTACCAACTGTTTCCCATTTAAACATACTAAATGAAAAGCTTTTAAGCCAACTACAAAAGTACCCAGTTTACCTGTAGTAGTTTCTTCACACAAAGCAATAGAATATGCTTACATACATAACCAGTCTGCCTTATTACTGTTCAGTTGTTTTTACATCTTTCATTTGTACAGACTCTGAAAGACAACTGATGAAAATGCTAAGATACTGTACCCATTACAGTCTTTTTATAAAACAGGTTACAGAAAGGAAGGAGAACTAGGTGGAAACTTGAAAATAATAGGCTAAAAAAACCCCTCATTTTACAACATATTGCACACTGTTTTTCAAAGACAGCATTCTAAAACCCCCATTCATGATAGTAAGATGTCTTCAGCTGAACTCAAGCAAGGAAAACATTTTTCAAATGAATCATTTAAAGAATAAGGAGTCCTTAAAATGTGTAAGAAACAAAATGTAGGTTCTCAACTGTAAACAGCAAATATCTGTGAATACTCAAAAAACAGGATAGGTATCAGGAACAATACAGAATATTCCATTTAAAGAAGCCATCCAGTATAACAAATTCACGATGACTTTACCATTTATAATCTCTTACACAATGAACAGGGAACCATTATCAGTTTTGAAGGAGGGAGAAAAGGCAATTAAATAAAAGTCCAGAAGAGAGGTAGGCCTAGCATGACTTAGCAAAGTCTACGTATTTTGACAATATTTCTTTACTCCGATGTCTAGTAATTTACCTTTGCTTTTTCACTGGGTTCACTGGTTGTGCCATAGGGAGTGTTATGCAATTCCTTCGAGACAACACACAGAAATTCGGCCTGATCTTCATTGCCATAGTTATAGGAAGAACCAATACTGACCAGCTGAAAGAAGAAAAAAAGTCAGTTGCATTTCCATATAAAAAAAAATCCGTAAATTCTCATGAGAAATAACACTCCTCACTCTTCAGACTGATGGCTGTGCCTGATGCATGACTCTCTACTTCAATGCAAATACATTTTGATGTTGACAAATACACTGACAATCTGATGATAAGATAAACATAGCTTTTCTTTTTAAACATTTACAGAATTAATGGTTTACAGTTATTATACTGTTAAAGAAAAGGGTACAAAGGCAGGCCAGTGGAGATGCAGCCTGTTCCCTGTTCCTGCTATTTAATGGAAACCTTCCCATCCTCCAAAGTTAATTTTAAAAACATTTGAATGTGGCATCTTAATGTGGTATGACTTAGTATGTAAATGGCTGCATGCAGGAAGCACTTTAGCCTGGAGGGATACCTACCACTATATTTACCAGAATAAAAATACTTCTACCAAAACACATTTTGAGTAGCCAGAGTCAGAATTTGTCCTTCGTCAGAAAACAGTAAGACACAGCATGTTGGGACACTAAGATTAACATCTGAAATCCATGTGTACTGCTATGAGGAAGTTTAATTTAGGAAGCACTACAAGCGGAAGCCATGTATAATGAAATGTGACCTATTTACAAGCTCCTGCAGGTCTTGATACTGAATGATAAATGACAATTTACTGATAAGGATATAATCAACATCAGTATTACCTCATATGCAGCATGTCTATCAAATGGCATAAGTTTCATATATCTTGTCTTACCTTACACACGGTACACTTGCCTAATGCTAGCTTTACATAGCCTGCCTTTCCCAGACAGAATCAATTCAGATGTAGCTGGTTCATTTTTTAAAGGTTTATTTCAAAAGCATGACAAGATAATGTATGGTGCTATAATTACTGACAGTTCAAGGACCTAAAAAAATCAAATTGTTGCACAGGTACACTGTATCTAAATGTCATTACTGAAACTATATTACATCTACCTACCAAACCGCCACAAACGTGTAATAAGGCTGTCCTATTCCTCAGTCTCTATTATATCATTAAATTGCCCTGGTAATGGCTCCACAGAAAAGGCTTGACTTGTGTTTTAAAGCAGCAGCATTTGAAAAACTATGGCTATTTGTCTAAAAAGAAGCGTACTTCCATTAGTCTAGCAGACCACCAAAGAAAGTAAAAGACTTGTTAGAGTAGGAAAGATGAAGCCAAGATGAAATCTTGGTCCAGAATCTACTTGAGGGATAAGACAATTTCCCCAACAAAAGTGGAAGGCAGACCAAGGTAAAAAGCAGCTTCCATAAAGCACTGTCAGGAGAAAATAAAGCCTAATTGTACTTTTAAGGAGAGAGAAGAGAGAGGTACTCAGATGTTCCAGCATTCTGGTAAGACAGCCAAGTAAGAACATCTACAAACTGAAAGAGCTAATGTCTATGTAGAGCATCAGGCGGTATGTCTGCAGAAGGAAACAACTTGATGCCAGGCCTAGGCAATATCAAAGTTTCCAGACCCGGATGGCATTACAGCATGCTTAATCACAGCTATATGTCCCATTCTACAAAGCTCTCTTCTGCTCCTACTGTGTCCTGCTTAGAGCTACAGCAAGACTATCTTCAAGGCCTCTCTTTAAGGAGGGAGAAGGAAGAGTAATTGAAAGGAAGGTTATTCTCCTTCCCACTTTAATAAGAACTGCCAGAAAGTAGAATTGTCATGTGGAGTTGTTGCATACCCAATACTGAGCAACACCATTTGACAGTATAATTGATAACATTTTTTAGAAGAAAAAAAAAGAAGCTGTTAAGTTGGCTCTAAGCCTGTTGAAGTGGTATAAATTTAGTCTATGCATTATATATCAAACTATGTAATACAAACACAGGAACTACTTCAATTACTTTGGTAAAACGCAGGAATATTTTAAACAGTATTTTTAACCCACTTATAGACCAGAACATTCAAGAAGCTGTATACATGTTTAAAAAAACATACATAATTAACCTTCTCTGAAGAGAAATTTGAAGAATAAAATTCAAGCATGTGATCTGATTCAGTAGTCATTTTTTCTTCTTGCAAAATGGCAAGAACTTGATACTAGATAATCTGTAACAGCTGTAGTAATTATCCTACCAGAAGAAAATAATACTTCTTTACTCATTGACACACAACAGTAATAAGTGATCTCTGAAAGATATGATACAAGATCCAAACATGAGCCAAATGTTCAATCCTGATTCAACTAGGTTGATAGTTCCTCAGTTGATAGCTACTTAAATTGTCCACTAATGCTTTATAATTCAAATTAGTTGACCTTTTGCATATAAGTCTTTTTAGGCAATGTGTCAGACTGACTATTTATTAGCTCACTGGACAAAACTATTGATGTTGCTGACTGCAATAAACATAGATGACTTTTTGACAACACTAAATAGTTGGTGCATTTCAAGACAAAGTTTCTTTTGCAACGTTAAACACAAGTTCTTCAAAACTTCAATGCACTATACTCTTGTAAATACTTCTACATGTCCACAGCCTATGTTGTATTATTTGTGTAGTTATCAATAGGATGCTACAAACTTGATCTTAGCTTCAAGATGCATGAACAGCAATAAAGGAGATAGCAGAAAAAGAATCAGTGAAAAATGGTTGCAGATTAGAACTGTAGTGTCAGAAAGCATGCTTAGAAATAAAGCAGTGTTGTAGCAAGTCTGCTCAGTGTTCCCAGCGTAGGCAGCAACATTTTAAGAAGGATGCTGATAAACTGGAAGGAGTTCTTAAACCTCTGTGTGTCCCCCTCCACCTTCTTCCCCCCCTCAAAACAACACAAAAACACAGCAAATCACTGCATCTATGTATTACAATGCATAGGAGGAGAATTTTCAGGTTGTTCAACCTGCTGCTTCTCATGTTTTCTGAAAGGACAAACTTTTTTTTGTTGTCTCAACAGCAGATAAAGGTTTTTATGACCAACAACTTAAGGAAGGAAAAAACATTCTTAAACTATGAATTTCACAGATGCATATGATTATATATACATATAGATAAATACATGTATATGTATATATGTATTTTTCCTCATTGTTTTTTTTCCTTCCATGTGTTAAGTCCCAACAACGTCATAACTGAGCATAGGAAAATGTAAACGTTACATATCACAGAAAATTTGATTGTGATCCATTCATTGGTTGCATGGAATAAAGTTCCTGACACTACTAGGCTGTCAGCTGTAATTAACAAAGGCACAAATGGAGAGCAAGTAATTTTTCTTTTTCATATATCAAGAGAAGCATAATTATTTGTATTATACTGCTTGATGTGCCAATCCAGGTCAGAGTTTTCCTGAGAAGACTTAGAAATAACGAGAAGAAAGACTCTGTGTCATAAAGCCTGAATTTTAAAGTAAGATAAAAGATGACAATCAGAAAGGTCAAAGGAAAAAAAAATGGCATAAATTGTTTGGCAAAATTCTGGAGAAAGGGAAGGGTGGAAGCTAGTGACTTCCAGTACCAAGAGGACAGTCCCTGCCCCACCTAAGGGCATAACATCTGCAAAACAGGTTTACTACCCTAAAAGCTGAAGGGAAGCCAGATGTGCCTACAAGCACAGAATCTGGTCCTAACCCTAAACCATGCAAGGCCACTAGAAAGAAGTGTTGAGTCATTGTAATGGGTGACTCCCTGCTACAGAGGCATCCATCTGTCAGCCTGACTTACCAACAATGGAGGTTTGCTGCCTGCCAGAGGCTCAGATCCAGGATATTGTGGAGGGACCTCCAAAGCTGGTCCAGCCCTCTGACTACTACCCCCTGCTTTTACTCCACACGGGCATAAATGATACTGCGAAGGGAAAATCAAGACTGTATCAAAAGTGACTACAAAGCTCTGTGGGCAACAGTCAGCATTAGGGGAGCCCAGGTGGTGGTGTCTTCAATACCATCAGAGAGGTAAAAGGGTGCGAGGAGGAAGGCACCCCTAGCATAAGTCAATAATTGGCCATGGAATTGATGTTGGAAACAACATTTTGGGTTCTGTGACCATGGGACCTTGTTTGTGTACCAGCATTTCCTTGGGAGAGATGGAATCCACTTTACTGAGCAATGTAAAGATACTTTCACCAAAAAACACAAAGTCAGGCAAAAATACAAGGAGGCCTATGTGGATGAAAAAGGTGCTCCTGGACAAACTCAAGAAATAAATAAATAAATAAATAAAAGGAAGCATACAGAGGGTGTAAGCAAGGATGGGAATACAGAGACGTTATTTGAGCATCCTAGGATGAAGTTTGGAAAGCTAAAGCCCTGAGGGAATTGAGCCTGGCCGACGATGTCAAGGACATTGAGAAGGGCTTCTCAAAATATGAGCTTGTTCTGAGCGAGTCAGAGTACCTGGTTACACAGGACAGTAAAAAGGCCACTGTACTAAATGTCGTCTTTGCCTCAGATTTCACTAGCAAGACTGGCCTTCAGCAATCCCAGTCCCCAGAGAGAAGATGGAAAATAAGACATGCCTTTGGTGGAAAAGGATTAGGCCAGGAAATACTTATGCAAACTGGACATACACAAGTCCATGGGGCCTGATGGAATGAACCCACAAAGGCTGGGGGAGCTGACAGGTCTTGGGCGGATGACCCAGCTGGAAAGCATCTTTGCAGAAAAGGACCTGGGGGACACCAAGCTGAACATGAGCCAACTATGTGCCCTTCCCGCAAAGGCCACATTAAGCGAAGTATTGTCAGCTTGTCAAAGGAAGTGATCTTTCCACTTTCCTCAGCAATAGTGAGGCCAAACCTGGAATACAATGTCCTGTTCAGTTCACCCCAGTACAAGAGAGGCATGGCAATCCTGGAGAGAGCTCAATGAAGGGCCACAAAGATGCTGAAGGGACCAGAGCACCTCTCCTAGCAGGAAAGGCCAAGAGGGCTCAGACTGTTCAGCATGGAGAAGGGAAGGCTCGGGGGGATCTTACCAATAAATATGAGAGAGGGTGCAAAGAGGAAGAAGCCAGGCTCTTCACAGTGGCATCCAGTACCAGAACAAGGGACAATGGACACAAACTGAAACACAGGAGGTTCCATCAGAACATCAGGAAATTTACTGTGGAGATGACTGAGCACTAGCACCTTGCCCAGAGAGGTGTGGAGGTGTCTCCCTCCTTAGGATATTCAGAAGCCATCTGAACATGGTCCTGGGCAACCTGCTCTAGTTGGTCCTGCTTGAACAGGTGAGTTGGACTTGATGACCTCCAGAGGTCCCTTCCTACCTCAACCATTCTGTGATAAGTAATGGCGGACAGAGACTACCTGATGCCTACCCACAGTCAGGCTTGTTTTCAAAGAGAAAAGAGTTAAAGAAGAACTTATGATAAAACTGGCACAGCTGAAAGAATAGGTCAAATCATTCCCATATCAAGTTATTCAATAGCAGCAGAAAATATAAATATCTCCCTGTCTTAAATCAATGACTGTACACCTAAAAATATCCCTCTGAAAGGTAAAATGGTTGGTGCATCACTTGTAGGAACATTATTTTTGAAGTGAACAAATCTCACACGTAGCTGAATTGAGACAGATCTCAAAACATGACATTCAATCACTTGTCTAGCCTGGTTTAACAATATTGATTCAGATATATACAATAGATTTACAGGACAAAATTAGCAAAAGTATCACCATCAAATATAAACACTCCAACTTGCACAAGCAACATACTGCCTACCTCCCTTTCTCCTCTGCTTTTCTCTTACTCATATTAACTAACTCTTCATGGCTACCAGTTTCCTTCTCTCTCTGTGGTTGTCTGATTCTCAAAGCTCAGTAAAATACACCACAATTATTCTCAAGTTCTATTTTGAATATTCTTCTACTTTGAGTATTACTGCTTCTATTTCAGACCTGGTGAACTGCTTGTATAGCAGAAGGCTTGTCTTGGAAACTTTTTTTTTTAAAAATACTAACAGTTGATAGAATGACAGAAAGTCCTCCCCTCTATTTATTTATTTACATATTATGTTCTATGAATGGCCCATACTTCATTTTGAGTTCTAGTATTGAGTTCAACAATTGAGTTCACTCAATTGCCTTCTCAAATTATTTGCAAAAGGCTAAAAAGATATATACACATCAACCTTTAAGTTAGCACTGATGAACGACTCTAGGACAATAAGCGTATTTATTTCAGACCTCTTGATCAATTTTCAGACTTCAAATCTAGGAGCAAGAAAGGTTTCCTTCCAGATTTCTTTTTTATTATTATTATTTTATATCTGCTTTCATTTCTTTACTGCCTGTACCCATCTCCCATTTTATTACATTGAATTTTACTTTGAGTTCTCAACAACAAACACATGAACAACATCATGCTGCCTGTACCCTATACATCCTTAACTACACTCAACATTCCTACCCAGTTCCAGGAAGTCTGCAAACCTAGTATATTAATTCTACATTCCAAATGTTACCTCTGCAACTCCAGGAAACAGATCTTGCTTAGTACCTTGAAAATAGATTCTGGAATATACTTTGGCAGCAGTCCAAGTTTTAAATCTAGAATTGCAAGAATAAGTGTCCATATCATAGGCAAGGTTCTGCTCATAAGTCACTTCACTGTCATACTATCTTCATGGTGTTATACTAATCTTTCAGACTGAATAACCATACATATAGCAAGGAAAACAACAAAAACTCCAAGTATTTTATTGGAGAAAAATACTGAAGAATACCAGGTTCCCAAATCAATTCACATAACCCACTATGCAACAGAGCACAGAACTTGGAACTGCCTCCAGTATTACTGTCTAGCAAAAAGATCTTGAACACTGGAAAGTAATGCAGTGATTAAAAGGGCAGTGACTTGGGAACAAGGGGAGCAGAAAGGATGAGACAGCCTAATAACAAAAGACAAAACCAAAGATACCTCAAGATATTCCTTCCTCTTGATACAAGTTTTAAAACTAACTGCTGCTTTTGTTATCCCCTCAATCCTCCATATTTTTAATCTCTGAAAATTTGTTTTTCATTTTTACTGTTTGAATATATTTCATCCACCTAATAAACAATTATGTTTTGAGTTACCATAAATAAAGGACACGGGACTCTAAAGTTAACTTGTTATTTGGTATGTGAAATATACTTGAACTGGAAGAATGCCCCTTTTGAAATCAGTGAACGCGAACTTGTATTTACAGGACTTCTAATATTAAAATTGTACAACCTTTACTTAACAACTATGGACCAAAGGCTGTTAACTTTGGAGGAAGATTTAAGGAAAAAAAAAAAGTTACCTATTAAAATAAGAACTCTTTATAAAACTTTTAACTGAAGTCTAAATAAACAATTTTTGTTTGCCTTTTTTAAAACAATATGAACATTTATAATGTACAATGAAATATTGTGAATATAAATAAAAGCCAGTCACAAATACATACATACTACTATGTGCTGTACACCTAGGAATAAAGTGGAATGATTTGAAAGCAGCAGAAACGCAAGGAGGCCAAGCATATCAGTGTGAGGGCAAAAAGAACGGTGTGACACACCTCACTGCAGCATTTCTGGAAGCATCTCTCTTCCCCTTTCACTTCCCGTGACACTATCAGCAGATACTCTGACTGCTGGGCCCGGCCACAGCCATACTGGGAACCTATACTGACAAGCTGAAATAACCAATCAGAGCAAAACACAAAAAGAAACCTTTGTAAAGCTGAAGCACATACCATTATCGAAATCATACAAATAACAGATGAGCTCAAATGTATAGGTAACAATTACTTGCCCCCAGAACAAGTTGCTACCAAGCTAGAATTTTTTTTTAATTTTTTTTTACTGAAAAGTTATGGAGGCAGTTGCAAAGCCGTTTGATATTTCGGGGGAAGTTAAAGGAGTCACTGATCATAAGTTAGAAAACTCTCCATATCATTGTGGTGTAACCAACTACCCTGAAAAACCTAAACAAAGTTTGGCGTATTATGAAAGCGAGAGCATTATTTTCCTGTCATACATGCCAAGTGCAAACAGTAACGTGGATATAAGACTGGAAGGTGTTATGCAAAGCAACATATCCAGCCTGTACATTAAAGAACCTCGTCTTGTTCCAAAAGCTGTTAAATAAAATATAGCTAAGGAAATATATGAAGTCATCTAGAGGAAAAAATAAATTTAAAAAAAACTGAGCATTCCAACGTGGTTTTAGAATAGCCAATTTACAGAAGACCCAAGAAAAGAACTGTAGTGTAAAAAATTATTGTTCCCATGAAGGTTAGTACCACGAGCTCTGTTCACAATTGCTAAATGCCTAATAATTCAGAAGTTCATAACAATCTCAGCAATATTTCACAATTTATTACAAAAAATATTTTATCTTAATAATACATGGCACTTCCTAACCCATTTAAATTAAAGCACAGCCCATCAGTGCACTTGAGAAAGGTGAGAGCTTTACATTAAGTGCGAAGAACTAGACAACAACCTCCTATTCACAGTGTACTGAAAATCAACACTGACAAGATGACTCATGGACAGTAAATTTATTTATCCTGTAATTGTTACGTGAATAATTTTGAAGGCAGCCGCTAAATACTGTCCTTCTCATATAGTGAACCTATTGAAGACAGCATTACGGTGACAGACTCGGGTTACATTCATCATTAAAATTTACATGACTTACATGCTGTTGTTGTCTAAAGCCTTTGTATGTGGCAATGTTACATAGCCCAAAGTTTCTCATTATGCAGTAATGCCACAATGTTATTCTTCTGATTGCCGGAAGAGGTAACAATGGAAGCTAAAAATAATCCACAGACTAACACATTAAAATCATGGAAGTGGGGCAGCACAACTATTAAGGCTAGTTTTTTTTTTGGAATGAAACTGATATATAATTGCACTTTTCTAGCAGCACTCATTCACTTTCTTTAGAAAAGTGCATCAATGCATAAGTTGATAATTTGTAAGTGCACCAGCAGTTTAACACTTTCCTCTCCTATTTGTCACATCCAATTGTATTTTGACAGAAAAGTAGAAATATTGAGGGAAAAAAAAATCTGATCAAAAACAACTGCTAAAACATGTTACATAGGGCACAGAGTACAGGGACTCTCAACCCACAGCAATATTATTCCTCTGAAAAACTGCTTGGGTTATAAAGAGTATTATAATTATGTTCTAAGTGAAAGGTGTCTACTAAAAGCAGGTCTGCCATAAAACCAAAGGAGAGAATGACCTGGTCTGAGGAAAGGAGAAGCTGAATAATAAGGGACCATACAGCTATTGTGTCTATCTACTTCAAACTGTGTATCCAAGAGAGAGCAACATGTGGCAAAAGTGAAGTAGGAAGGAAGCTGGATGAAATGAAGGACATAACATTCAAGAAAGCCACTGGAGTTTTCCCAAAACATAAATTCTAAGAGAGATTATAATGGTTCTTTCTGCAATTGTGCTGCCAAAGTGATAATACTCCCAAATATAATATTCACAAAGAACACAGGATTTTAAGACAGCTAAAGATATAGTATCATTTATTTTGTTAAAAAGAAAAGAATCTGTTTTGTAGTGAAAGCTAGTTTCTCGTGACAAAGAATAGCTAAAAAACTTTGTCAATGCACTGGTCAAAAAACAGCCATGTGGATTTAGTGAGAGCTTTTTCAAGTGACTTAATACTGAGTTTCTGGCACACCAAATGGATCTTTTAATACTTGAACTGGAGAACTGAAGCATAAGAAGCTTTCTCTGTGTTGGTTTAGTTTATTTGATCATGGCTTTCTCCATGATACAAGAGCCTTACACATTTTATTGAATACAAACAAAACATTCTTTTTTAGTTTTGTGTGCTGTATTCTTAAAATGTTCCTTTGTTGTTGTATTAGGAGTGCACGGGATAAAAAGTTTGTGCTCATATTCTAATCTCTCCTACAGCTGGCACCAGACACTGAAAAAGATGTTGGTTGAGCACTCGGGTCTCATTCCAGAGTTAACAGAACCATTGCTTCTGTGCAGTTTAGATATTCTGGTAAGAGAGGAATGTAAGAGATGAAGAGGCCCTGTACTTAGTTTCTTATTCCCAGAGATCAAAGAGAAAAGAAAAATCATTTTGTAATTTCACATTGTGTTTTCCAATATACTTATGTACTTTCAAAGTTACTTTTATACAGTGCAAAGATGGAAAACACATAGCTCATGCCCATCCAGCTTCCCGTTTGCACTGGTTAAGTTTTCCCTCTTACACATATCAGTCCTTTACTTGAAGAACCACTGCTTTGGCCTAGCTAACAAGCTCATCTCTTTTACCAAATGTCTGCCGCTCATCTCTTTTACCAAATGTCTGCCGCTCATCTCTTTTACCAAACGTCTGCCCTGCCATTTCTATTAATTTGCATTAGTTTATTTTGGTTTATTCACCCTGCTGCTGTGTAGACCCCAAAGAGGTACATTTCAAACATGATGTACGTTTTTATAGAGTCAGATCAGTTTAACCCCCAGAGAGCTACAGCACTTTTGTTCTCTAACAAGAATACAAATCTGAAATTTCAATTTAATCATGTATCTTTTTATTAATCCAATTTCTGATAACAACTGCACATAAAAAGATGCACAGAATTGACTTCCTACTCTTCTTTCCCATAACTAAATTTTTACAAGACTTTGAAATTATATCCTATGCGTTTTTGTTACCTGTTCAAATTTCCAGCCATCAGACATTGTGGAGACCATTTGAGTCAGTTCCTCTTCCTGGCACTGCAGCACCCTGTACACGTGTTTGACTGGCACCTTTAGGAAGAAATATAAGATGCTCAATACAGCATGGAATTCGCTATCTTTGTAACTTTGTGACGTATTCTTTAGAAATAATAAGCACCAACCCATTTTTTTTTTTGTAGAACTCTCATTTGCTCAGTCACCTTGCAGAAGACTCAGTGCTTCATGAATGTTTCAGGGACTGAAAGTGCTACTTAAGAGTTATAATAATCTTAAGACTTATCCATAAATAGATGAGCTTCCTACATTGTTCCATGTCATAGCAAACCACATTAGTCAAAATCAAGGCTAATATTCTGCCTTTAAGGGATGTCTGACCATACTCAAAAATGTCTTTATTTCTCTGTCAAACTAACTTCTCCAGAGCAATGAATAACTAGGACCGCATCAGGTGAAACCCTGCAGAAAATACTGCTATTCCACAACCCAGGTTCAAATTTGGCAACAGCAAGTTTGTAATGTCTCTATGAAGACACAGTCGAAGGCCAGAGAAGCAGAGTTAAAGAACAATCACAAACTTGAACACTCTTAACGGTTTCTCTGTAATACTCATTTTATGAAGAAACATTCATGAGCCAATTTGAGAAGAGGCAGGGTCTTCAAAACTATAGAGCACCACAAATAAAGTAACTTTAGTTCCCATCTTAATCTTCTGTAGCAAACAACATTTGTACATATGCTGTATAAACAGCAGTTATACATCTCATCATGTATCTCATCATATTCAGACATTTAAATGTATATGAGAAAAATAATGCTAGCCAAGGTGTTTTCTAAAATAGCTATTTCCAGAAATATTTTGATAAAGAAATTCCACTATACCTAGACATTTTTGAACAACTGTTGAGCAACAGAATTTTAATTTTTGAATGAGAACTGGAACTGTTTGCTTGTGCCTTTTGTGAAGGGCACAGACACTCAATATCTTACTGGGGAAATAAGCAGTTATGGAAAAAAAAAAGCAACCACCCATTACTTATTACATCATAATCAAAAACACACTAGAAAACAGCCTCACCTGTGAGATTTTGCTGTCTCTCTCTCTTATTTTGTCCTTTACCAGTTTTATTAGTGATGTGATATTGTAGAATTCAGCCTCTTCCAGTACACCTAGTATGAGAGCATTTTTTGAAAAGAGCATGTAACCAAAGGTTCCAGGCCAAAATCACCATCCAGTTCCTAAGATCATCATCTGTTCTGCTACAGAAAACAATTTATTTTGCCCTAGGATCAATTTGTTTACCAGCCTCACTGTTCTGGCTTCCTTCAGGCAGATGTAGTTCGTAGTCTAGCTCATTCTGAAAAACTATCCTAAAAACAAACTGAAAAAAGCTGATGCCATTTCATATGCAGAATGAGAGGCAGGCAATAAAAACAAACAAACAAGAATAGGAGCACAAATGCCATTCTACAGCAGTCTGATGGACCACCATAGCTCAAGCCCTGTCTTTAGAACACTAAAGAAAAATCCAAATACTACCACTGAAAAGCTCTCTTACTGCCAGTGTGCAGAAAATTTATCTTCTTGTCATTTGAGATCTCAGTCCCTGAACATCTTCTTTAAGATTCTGACTGCTGTTGCATACTACAGACTGCATCATCTCACATGTTCAAGTCTTACCTGTTCTCTACACAAACAGTATGTTTAACAATGCAGATTGAAATCTTAGTTCAAATTATTTCCTGCTAATTTTCTTAGACTCCATTTCTCTTCAATCAATTTGTTCACTATCTTATCAACACAGCTTTAGTACTAAAACAGTCATCCTCCATTAGGACAAAATTGATATGAATTGGGGCGAGGAAGCCAGGGGCAGAATTTACTCTTCAACAGCACATTCCACATATCTGAACATTTCAAAACATCACTCATACTTGGCTTTACATCTTCAAAAGCTTGTTTTGCAGCCAATATTCAATTCATTTGCTTGAAGAAGACTGAAAACAACTATTTCACACAGTTATACAGGGGGAAAAAAAAAAAAAAAAAAAAAAAAAAAAGATTGTATGATGAAAGGCATCTCCCCTCATGGCAAAATGTTCGATTTCTAACTGGGAGCAGGGACTGTGAAACCAGGAATCATGCTTAAAACACTCCAGTAGCAGCAAATACTATAACTGCACAATACCAATCAGCTTTGTCCGAAACGGATTGAAATGCTACATTGATTAAGATTTACCATCTACAGGTACATTACTTTTGGTGGCTTTTAAAGCAGTGAGAATAATGAGAAAGTGACAAGAGATTTTGTAATATCCTACCTTCCTCAGCTAGGTCCTTGTTAATAACCAGTTTCCCATGTCTGAGATAGTTCAGCACTGGCCCAAAGTAGGTCGGGTCTCTGTCTATTAAATAGGCACCTGTTTCATCCTATATTAGAAATAAACAAAACAAACAAACAAAAAGGACAGCCAAAAAGGCACAGTGATTTGAATGCCCAAGCAGGAATTAATTGCAAGCTCATACTCAGCTTGGTATATGAATAACAAGCAGGTACTCATATACAGCTACATCACTTAAAGCCAGATTTGTTTAAGACATTAAATGGAAATCAACAATGTAGTTGTAATTATATCAGATTGGTCAATCAACTCAGTCATGTACTAGACACCTTTTCGCTGATCAATTCCCACCCCTCTTTATCAAAAGATTATTAAAGCATCAGACCACTGTTACCATGAGAGGTCTGAGCAGTAAGTGAGAACACTGAAAGCTAAGGCTAAAATTAATACATGAACTACCATTTTGTTCGGAAACCTGAAGTACAAGAACAAAGGCTAGTATTTGAATCTCACTGTAATATAGCTTCCACTCCCACCCCCACTTTTGTTTTTAATTAAAAGCAAACAAACCCACCTCTTCTTTAACCTGAACACTTTGTTCTAAAATCTTTTGTTTCTGTTTTAGCTGAGATGTACAAATACTCACAGGGTACTGAGAACTGCCACGTACCAAGCAAGTGTTGTATGTGCATCTTCTAAAAAAAAAAAAAGTGTGCTGAAGATGCAGATCCTACCTACCTCATGCAGACAAAAAAGGGATGAAGATCAACTTATAACTGATGCTTAGTTTACCGATTAGAACATAATTCAATAATTTTTCCTGCTGATATTCTTGACAAAGGAGTAAAACTGTTGTTTCATGTACAATTTAGAGGCTACATGTACACACCTTCTACGTGTGAGTAATGCAATACTGACATAATCTTCTTCCTTAGAGCTCTGGACAGCAAAAAGTGATAGCACAGTTGTCTAATAGATATATCTGTCCTTTCTACTAACAAGCAGATCACTGACAATATTAATACTTCAGTAGCTAAAATTTTGCTTCATTATATATATCCTATAAATATATACTGGAAATTTGAAGCAGCAGGCCAACTACTTTTTAAACTGTAATAATTATTTTTAATATTTGATTACAGAAAATACTAAAAAGCATTAAATACCACAAATACCAACAATACTAGCTAAATTTGAATAATTCTCCTATATATGTGATACTTGTTCTACATGAAAAAAAAAATCTGCTGACCAAATTCCTAGCATTTGGAATGCATGCTGATATGTAAAGGTTTGATGACTGTACTGTAACACCTGAAAACTCTCCCTGTTTAACATTTCTTAAGGTTCTTAAAATGTCTCACTGAAAATGATTGCAGATGTAGTTTTAGGTACGTGGATTTAATTTCTAGAAAAATGTGTTTATCTAACCAGGGCTAGCAGAAAGCTAGACCACAGACTGAACTACAATAAAAACTAACATCTTTCTATCATTTCACACTAAATGCTTTGCACACTAGAAAGCACTATGATTTTAGAACTAAGTGAAGGGATGTTATATTTCACATAAAACTATACAGATGTTTAAGAAAATACTGCTATTATATTAAAATGTGCTGTCAGTTAACCAACACACAGAGCAGACAGTGCTTGATGAAGTCCAATCACAATTTCTTCTATAACTGAAATTCACGGTCTCACATAAGACAGACTATGCATCAAACCAGTTGACAGATGAAGTGCATGAAACTGTATTTTTAATGTTCCACATTTATGTGCATTTACATTACCAAAACACTTAATGACTGACAAGTCCATAGAAACAACCCTTAGAAATTAAATTAGCTGTCAACTGTATGAATTACAAACTGAAGAGCATTATTTAATACAGGAACAGCGAAGTTGGAAAGGAAGACTGAAAACTGATAAAAAAAAAACACTGCTTTAAAGAAAGAAAAAAGAGTCTCTGGTTATCTTTTGCAACTTCCACCTAATGATAGGTCACCAGCAAGCTGCATTACCTGAATTCATCAGCCTAGCATGCACAACAGAGCGTACCACATTAACACATGTACCAAACATGCTTTACATTTCCTGACAACATCCACTCTGTGATACATAAGATATAATTACTTGTGTCTTCTAAGTATTTTTAACCTTTTTCTCATCACCTACAAACCTTTTTCTTTTGCATTCTCATTCTTCCTTTCACTTATAATTTTCTTTCCTCACCAGTATCAAGTTTTCTTCCTCACCAACTTACCACATAGAATGTATAAAAATGCTTAGTCTTCACACTGATGAATACAAATACTATCCCAAATATAACGTACAATATACAAATAAAGTGCCATTGCACTATTGCCACAGTTTACGAAGTCTGTAAGGTAATAATGCATCTTTAAAAAATAACAAAAAGAAGAAAAAGGACCCTCACTATCTTATAACTTATGGTATAATAGTCACTTTTTTTTTTTTAAAGTAGTAAACATCAAGAGTTGAATTTTAAGAACTCCAGCTAAATTCTGTGAGCAATCCAAATTCTGTCAGTAAGATTCACTCTATTATAAAAATTCCATGAAAAATTATGAATACACTAAACAATTGAGAGTAACTGTCCACCCTCTTGCTTAGATCACAGATATGGAAAACATGCATTCATTAACACACTTCCAAAGAAAAAGATGCGCTCCTTGGACTTTGATCTTACAACTCAGGCTGGTTCAAGGAAGTCAGGACACAAAACGTAAATGATTCAGTAAAGAATACTGTAACAAAATACAAATGATGTAAGAGAGGCATAACATTGACATCCTGAGCATCTTCCTGTAGAAAATACCTTCTCATTCCTCCTTTAGAGTGAGCTTCCTGGTTATCCCTTCAACACGTACTGAGCACTTGATGTTAAAATCACAAAGAAAAGCTGCTTACGCTAGATCTTTTATTGGATTTATGTTTACATAAATATCCTTAAAGCTGACTGTGTAGTCATTGGCTCCACCTAGAACTCTCAATATATGGGTCATAAGAGTTCATTCCATACCTTCAGAATATTAAGTAAGGGTTGGCTTCATTCACACGCACATGAAAATACATTGTACTCCTATGTAGTTGGCATTTTAGACATCCTTTCTACAAGACAGTTTTATTTTAATGTAAGATAAGAACAATAACGTGTGCTTCAAATGTGATTTAGGCAGTTAAAATGCATTGCTACAGTTTGAGTAGATATAATTGGCCTTTTGGTTTGATAACTTGAATATTAATAAACTGTATAGTCCCAGCTATGACGCTTCTTTTGTTAACTAGTTAGTTATACTTCTACAACCTTTGAGCAAGCTTGACTCTTCACGGTCGCAAGCAGAGTAAACCCACCTCCCCAAATTTTTCAGATGAATACTGTAAGTGCTAGGCATATCAATATTCTAACAAGGTATCAGTTTTCTTTCCTGTAGATATATTCTACATAAACACGCGTTAACGTTTACCGTAACAGGAGCTGCAATTCATGTTTTTTCTCTACTGAGTATAATCATATGATCTCACATTTTGACTGAGTAAGAGTTCCATACAAATTTTGCCATTCTTTTTAAGGATACTCAAAACAAGTAGTTGTGTTTGTGTATCCAACACTAAAGTGCTAATTAGCCACGCAGGTGTTTGTATCCTTACACAATTCTATTCTTGTATTACAATCTTCTCTGTAACAAAAGAGAAGGAATTCCTTGTTTGGAATTCCTAGAGATTTTCCACACCTGCTCTCCTTTATGATGATATCATTTAAAAAACAACATTGCTGAGGTACAGTGAAGGCTGCATTTGTTTACCACTCTCCCACTTCAATGTTTAGTTCAACTGTGTAGCAGAGTGAAGTTACAAATAGCATGGAATTTTAGAGAAAGCCTAGTAAGTGGCTGCTAAATTTTCAATTACGTGGTTATATATATCAAAGTATAAAGGCCGTGTAGCACACAATTTTCCTTCTTCCTTAAGAACTAACCCTGAAGTATATCTACTATCCAGCATTCAGGGAGACATGAGACTCAAAACAAATATGTATTTTCAAAGAATTTGAAAAATATAGCCCAAAACAATGAAATGATCATGTATTCCATTCTCAGGCATTTCCATTTCAAACTTTATAGAGTAGCAGACTAAGGTTCAAAGGAACCATTAAGAATATTTTGTCTGATCTTCATATAAAACTTACATAGGATTCGATTTATTTCCTCTTAAAGTGAAATAAAAACTTTTAGGCAGTAGTGGTGAAACGTAACAATTTTATGTAAGTCATTCCAATAACTAGTTACGGTCCCTGTTAAATATACATACTTTCTAGTCTGGACAAGTACAGTTTCAGGTTTCATTAGCTGGATCTCACAATACCTTTGCTAGACTGAGAAGGCTTCTACTATGAGACTGCTTATCTTCATGTATGTACCTCTACACCGAAAGGTTACTCCTTAAGCTCTCTGCTAAAAAAAAAGTAGTTCTGCTCTTCATAACATTCCCCTTTATCATATTTCATCTTGTGACTGTTTTCCATAGTCATCCGATTTTTGAAGTGAGCATGAATTATGGATACCCGTATCAGGTACAGGTTTCCAGTATGAACACACACATACACCTGTGTAATGCCATTTAACATTCTCCCCAATAATTGCATTAATATGCTTGTTAAAGTGTCAGAAATTTATGTCCAGTTAAGTAACTTCACTGAGGTCAAAACAAGTCTGATGACATCTCATTAAATACATTTCCTGAACGGACACACTCAGAATCCTCACCATCAAGCTCTTGGCTCAACACCATGCTCCAATGTGGATATCTAAAAAAGTGAAATAATTTACACTTACTGAGCAAGTGGAAGTTCTGCTAACGGCAGTAATATACACAGAAACAGAATAATATTTGGCACTAAGGCAGGATTTAGAAATAGCTGTCTCCCCTACCCTCCTGTATTTTCCAGATCTTGAGCTTGATACCCAGGAACACATTCTTCTCAAACCGTGTGACCTAAAAACTTTGAACAACAGCTGACTGTCAATACTAATCAAAACTACACTAATATCACAGCACACCCACCTAACTACCCAGAAATCTCATGGCAAAATAAAGTTTATCTTAGTTATATCTTAAAATAATGACTATAATTAATATACTTTTCTTCCACTGATTATTTAGTGCTGACAGCTAAGGACGTGCTGCCAGGAAGATTTTGATTTTTTCTAAAACATCCAGTGTTTCGTTCCTTCCTTAATAGTCTATCTCAGTACTATTACCCTTAACTTTATAAAGGTTTTAAACATCAAGCATGAATACTGTTGCCAAAAACCTTATTATGAAAGGTTGGCGATATTCTTGCTTAGGGGAAAGACTAATGAATAATAAAATAGTTTATAAAAGAAAAAGTGGTATCCAGATAAACCAATAAGGTGCTGAAATCAGGAAATACCTAACTGTAAAACTTACAACATAAGCGTTAACTAAGTTAAACAAGGATGAGAGAGTGAGCAAGACTCTGCTTGTCTATTTTTACATATTCATCTGTGAAGCAAAATTTAAATACTCCTGAATACAAATCCTATTATGAACATTGGGTATGACCACTACCACTTCACTCACTTGCTGAAATCAATCTCAGTAGTCTTAAATACAAAGTCATAACACACAGTCAAACATTAAAAGTCAGAGGATCAACATGTCACTATACTGTTCCTTTTAACACTAACCTTGGCACACCCCATGGCAAAACTAATCTTCCCTCTGTTGTAACTAGAAGCATATCTGATACCAAGAGACAGGCTGCAAAGCCTTGTTCAACCTTAGCACCTGCCGGTTATTCGAAGGCAAACATACTGCCTTTCTTGAAGACTTTTTCACACCAAGAATCAACAAAATATTGTCATTTCTATAGTTAAAAAAAAAGTTGGTATTCAAATTACAGTAAAGAAAAATCAATATGTATGCAACTAACATTTATGAAGCATAACATGAACTATTTCAGTTTTCTATTTTAATTTCTAATAAACTCATCCAGTTAACATGAAACTTACTGTGTCAACATGGGTGAGTCTGATATGCTTCACTTGTTCAGTTTAGGCAGAAACAGTTCTATTACTGATTTTTGGTTTTGCTTATAGATCTGTTCTCAACTGAGAAAAGCTTTTCTTATGGTTACATTTTCTAATGCTTCTAACTTGGCAATCTTGCAAAGCAAGATGGAACATGAACTTAACTTTTTTTATTCAAAGACGTATATTTAGTGTTGTATGAGTTCATTTAATTTTTGGTTCTTCTGCTTGGTCTTGCACCTAAATGTTCAATCTGCACATTGTAGGGGTTGGAAGGGACCTCAAGAGATCATCGTGTCCAACCCCCCTGCCAAAGCACGTTCCCTAGAGCAGGCTGCCCAGGTAGCCGTCCAGATGGGCCTTGAATACCTCCAGAGAAGGAGACTCCACAACCTCCCTGGGCAGCCTGTTCCAGTGCTGTGTCACCCTCACTGTGAAGAAGTTCTTTTGCATGTTAGTGCAGAACTTCCTGTGATCAATTTTTTGACCACTGCCCCTTGTCTTATCCCCACAAACCATTGAGAAGAGGTTGGCCAAATCCCTCTGTCTCCCACTTAAAATATTTGTAAACATTGGTAAGATCCCCTCTCAGTCTTCTCTTCTCAAGGCTGAAATTCACATTCTCTTCCACCGACAATTTTAAAGTTTAAAACTAGGTGTTTAAAACCCTTGTGATCTTTAGTAAGAAAACATAACGGAATCAAAATCGTAGGTCGAAGACCAGCTCTCCCCAAACTTTAGGAGGGCATTATCTTTAACAATTAGATGCACCTTGCAAGAACTACCATTTTATAAGCACAAAATTGTATACTACAGCAGTTGTTGTAAATAAACTTTAGTATATGAATAACATTCAATTTTAGTATCAGCTCACAGAGACTCCAAAAAGTTAAACCATGAGAGAATTAACAAATCCATTATTATCAGATTATATATTCCTGGCAAAGGAGAAGAAGCAGAGTCCAATACAGTATCACCAATTATTTCCTTGAAATATCTGTGCTCATCAGTTAAAGACATTTGATACTTCACAACTATACCAGAGAGACAATCTGCAGATATGCTGTTGTATCAAGACAGTATGCCCACAAACTGATGAGATTTCTGGGAAGGATTTTTTTTCCTCTTGCAATAGCATCTAAGATATCTGTTATCTTATAAATCAGAGAAAAGCAAGGAACTGATCAATTATGACTTGTTTTCTATGGAATATGAAGAATTCTAAAAGACGATTCTGAATTGAATCTATGAAGACAGGCATTACATGTTTAAGCAATCTTTTGTACTGTAAAGAGTGGGCAATGATGGGTAACCTAAGAGGTAGGCCACTTCTGCAAGATCCAAGAGAGCAGATTAATGCAGACACAGGCGCTGAAATGATGAAGTCAATGACTCTAGTGCAGATGTTCAAGACAATGGGGCATGAAACTCTGACAGATGTTGGAATGAAAAGACCGTAGTGGATATGTAATCAGGAAGGGCTTTGCTGGCCCCCCCCCCCCCCCTTTTTTTTTTTTTTTTGCTTTAGGTACATCATATTGAAGACAATTGAGAACGCGACTCTGAATAACAAAAATTTCTCCAAATCCAGATTTTCCAAAACAATTTGTAGTTTTCCCTACTTGCCTCATGTTACTCATTTGCACAATAATCTGTTAAAGATGTCTATACCAGCCACAATTTTACTTTAAAAAGTAAGACTCAACCTTAAATGTAAGATCCACTTACAACCACCTTGTGACCGTTTTAGTTATGTCAAACTGGAAAGAGCACCTTAATGTCACATTCTCATCTTGCATATTAGTTCAATTCCAATTCTGTTCTACCATGGGTTCAATCAGGCTACTCACACAGACAGGATAATGCAATTTGTTTGCATCTTGTAAAAGCTGTTTTCATTAGCATTCTACATTGGAAGACAGTAATATCTAACCAGCTCAAATAATGCAGAGACGTGCTTCCTGTAAGCAGAGAATATCTTCCTATAGCTGTTACTATAGCTAGCTTTAATTTATCATGTACACTATTAACAACTATGAACTATTAAAGGCTAGAAACATCAAATAAATTCATCAGGTGTCTCCCTATCCTACCAAACAACTAAATAACCTTAGCATAAATTTACAATATGCTGCTCTAACCAAAACATGTAAGCACAGTACAAAGAAAATGTTTAGATTAATACCTCATAAAGTTTTGTAAGATATCAACACTTCACTGATTATACACTTGTGAAAGAGGATTGATTTCATCAATTAATGAAAAAGGCACCCAAATGGCTTAAATAGTGCTAAACCATTTATTCTAAAAATGCCTCTCTTGATTACATCAAGAGAGGGCAAATAACCATTTTTTCTTGCAGTAGATCAATTGAAACCAGTACCTTAATTATTAAGTATGCCTTATCTTTTATTTAAGAGACCTTAGAAAAAAAGTTTCCCCATTCCCTCACAAGAAAAAACAGACTACCACCTACCAGTAATCCACCTACATTTTTACATCTGTTTTTACAGGTCAGTCTAAGCTAAACCTCTCAAAACAAAACACAGATAGCAACAACAGACCTCCCAAATGCCACACTTTAAGATATTTTTTTTTCTATAGCTCTGGAACCTTATTGAGATTCTGTTCTACATTTTCTTAAACATCCTTTGTGGAAGTCATGTAAGAAAAAATGAAGACAACCACTACTAGCTGAACACTGAAAAAAAATAAAAATTATATAAAAATAACAAGTCTTTGTTTTTAACATGTTAGTTACATATTTGAGGATTATAATCTGCTCCTTTTTTCTCCCTAAACACCCAGTACTGGAAGTCAATTTTCATCCATTACATTTCCAAATCTCTTCCAGAGCCAGAGCTTTACGTGAATATTTTATACCCATTATACAAGCCATTCCATAAATAAAATCTTAATCAGTAGGTAGCTTCTCTTTCCCTACTGTGTCAGAATGAATGCACGAATACTCAATGTCACCCACCTTTTGCAGTCCATACACTATATGCAATCTTTTATTTTATGAATTGCTGAAACACAGAATGTTACGGCTGAACGAAAAAGGTTATTTTTTCCTAATATACTGAATTTCAGCTTTATAAAGTATTCTTCTACAACAAACAGAACAATTAATGAAAAGAAGTCGTTTGATCCGGTTCTTGAAGTTGAACCAGAGGGTGATGACAGTGCAGAAACAGAATGACATCCGTGCAGGCAGACACTCCGTGAAAGCGCTAAAACCAAAGACAGCCAATGTCACCGTTTAGAAAAACACAAGAACGATCCGGAGCTCTCTTTGTTACGTTTGTGAGGCGGCTGCACAGAAGCAGCTGCGTTATTCAGGAACCCAAGAAGTTCACAAGAAACCAGCCTCCTCTCCCCCTGAAAGCTGAACTTCCACCGAGTACGTGAACTCGCTCAGTACTGCCCTTCATTCGCAGCCCCAACGGCGGCCGAGTTTACGCTTGCCGTTCCCGCAGCCCGAGACTCCCCCGTGCCCTCGGAGCGAATCCCAGCCCCGCGCTCCCCCGTCTCAGCCTCGCCGTACCGCCGGCAGAGCTCCCCGCGGGCAGGCGACGCCGCATGCCGGGCCCCGGCAGCACCGGCGCGGCACGACCGCCGCAGCGCTCCCGGAGCCAGACGGCGGCGGCGCGGGGCGGAGCCTTGTGGCGGGAGCGGCGCAGCCGGCGCTCACCTTGTCCGAGTCCAGGTCGGGGTCGGCCTGGCAGAGACGGAAGAGGAAGGACTTGGGGTCCCTGCAGAGTGTCTGCCGAGTGGTCAGGAAGCAGGTGCCTCCCACGTTCAGCCGGACCCACTTGCCAGGCACGGCGCCGGGGGGCGGCGCCGAGCTGCACCGGCGGCAGGGCCCGCCCGGGCCTCCCAGGCCACCGGCCGGGGTGCCCGGAAAATCGCAGTGGTTCTCCGCCGCCATCCTCGCCGCCGCCGCCGGAAGGGTCCGCCCCAGCTACGGGTCCGCGAGCGCACCGCCCACCGGAAGGGCCCCGCGCGACGCGTTTAGGGGAAGGAGGGGCATTCTTCTCGCCAGGCGCCTGCGCCGGGCCGCAGACTCGCCCGCCCGAACGGCTCTGCCGGCTCCCGGCCGGCAGGCGGAGCGCGGCGCCCGCCCCCCACGCGGCGCTGCGGAAGGAGGAGGCGGAGGCCGGCCAGGACCCTACATGCCTTTATTACAGACTACCAAGCATAAGTGAAATCCATCATCCGGTCACTAGCTACACATCTACAGCACGGATATCTGTCCGAAGGAGAATAAGCAGTTATTAAATTATGAGATATGATTAAATCATCGACCAATAGAAAATTTATATAATAAAGCCAGAAAAAAGGTGTAAAATATAGTTTACAATAATTATTCACATTCAAGGCTGTACATCAATACATACAACACCATGGCCCCGAACATGAATTCAATCCAAATAACTCATATATTAGAATTTAAATAACACAGACTGAACTAGAGGCCAACAAAAGCCAGCAAATAACCTTATAAGAATAAAAATACAAAAAAAAAAAAAGTGTGTATCATATCATTGCATTATTTGCTTCTGTTTTAATAAGTTCTTGGAGAAGGGGGGATTGCTGGGGGGAGGGGAGGGTGTTTGTTGTTCTTTTTTTTTCCTTTATCTGTACATCACAGTTACAGCTACAAACCAGGTAGAGAATAGTACACACAACTGACTGCCACCAACCTGAAGAACAGCTAGCATACAACTATCAAAACAGATTATGGTTCCTGATTCCTATTTTTTTCTTTTTGTCAGATACAGTAATTGTAAACTCTGCCACAATTTAGAACATATGCCACATTCAATCAGAGTTAGTACAAGGTCTTAGGAAGCTTTGTAAATGGCAACCATTACATTCACTGCCACACCAACAGACAGACCAGCTTATTGGGTGCTTAAGAACTTCTTGAATTGTTTGCTAAATAAAAGGTCATATTACTTTTAAAAAGGAGGAAACAAATTTCTGAATTTGTCTTAACTGAAAAGATGACAATCTGGAATGGAGAATTACTTGTCTGTAAATCCATTTGATCAACCAACACACAATCTGTATCATGAAGCTTTGCAGGAGCACTTACCCTTCATTAATAAAATATTTGCATAAATTATTACAGGCATTCAGCAAAACTTCAGATATAAATACCACACCTATTCACGTATTTCCATAGTAGAAATAGTTATCACAATCCACACACTATATCTTTAGGTAACTATGCCACACAAGTGATTTCTTCAACAGCTTGCTGAATTTTTTTATTTTTTGGTCCACAGGCCAAATTAAGCAATTATGTTGACTTTACTAAATCATTCCTACATGTAAATTAAATATTTTTTTTAAAAAAAACTTTAATCCTGGGGATTTTCAACACAATGTAATGATTTCAAAGATACTAAATCAAGCATCTCATACTATGAAAGTAGATTAGAATTATCATATCATTGTTTCAACCTACATTTTTTTCCTGTAATTATAGATAGCAGATGCTTCACAATTAAATCATGCTAGACAGAGGAAAAATAAGTGGAGCACAGTACTATCTGATATGTTGATGCGTTCAGCATCTAGCACTTAGCAAATGAGATACTAATAGCTGGTATCAGTCTGCTCACAATGTTTCAACATAACATCTAAGGCAAGACTTTGTTAACATAAATCCTAAAAAACAGGCTATAAGGCCAACCCTAATCAAGCCATCTCTCCAGTTTATCAAAGTAATTTTCAACATTCTGTGACTGGGCAGGACACTGAATAGCGTAATTCAAAAATCCTTTCTAGTAGTGGTACTGCAGCCTTAAGTGCCACACAATAGAAAATAGAATAAAGACTTTCCTGAATTTCAAATCCCAATCAAAAGAAATTACACTACTGACCAGAATCTTTATAAATGACTGGTAGTCATTCAAAATACAAGGGACAGAACCCAAACAAATCTGGTTTTTAGTAGGTTTGTAGCAAGGAGTCAAGAAGAGTCTTAGAATGACCACCTCTGAAAGACCTTGGATACAGAGCAGTGAAAGCAACTGGCTTATTTGCAGCTCTGAAGAATCTCCCTTGTACATTTCATTCCATGAACTCCCACGAACCATAGGAGTAATCTTCAAGACAAAGATTTTAAGCTACCTTGGTATATACATCTAAAACAGGAAACAGCCCTTCGTAATACGTAGCACCTTCCAACATGCATTTAAGTGGACAAATTGGTAAAGTATACTTAAATCCACAATTGCCTTTTTTTTTTTTTCCTTTCAAAACCACAGATTTCACTTAAAGTATAAGAGAGACAAATACCAATTCCAGAAAATTTCTGGTTCCCTCCCCCAAAAAGCAGTGGCTAAGGAATACTTGATTTGGAACACAAAAGTTCTGAGGGGAGGGTTTCCTCTAAGAGGCTCACAGTTGTCTAATGACAGCCTTGTCAAAAGAAAAAATGAATACTGGAATGATGGAATACTGGAATGCAGGCATCAGTCTTACAGATTGACTTTTACAGCTTACTGTTACCAATATTTCTTTGGCTGAAAGGTTTTAGTAGGCAGGAATGAAGGACACTGATATAAGATTTTCAAGATGTGAAAAATATATATATATTTTTTTTTAATGGCAAGATGACTGCATGTTTAATTGTTATAGAATGTATGTTTAAGCATTCCTAGATTTCCACCTAGTCAGCTAGAGTGAAGAAGCCAATGGAGATCATTAGCTCATACTGAAGCTAAGGAATTTGCTATTAGCAGAACAAATTTTGCAAGACTTTTTTTAAAAACAAGTAAGAGGCTAAGTTTTGTTATAAAAATCAGCAGCAGTACCATGAAGCTCCATCACTGCCAGACTCCATTTGTTTGAAGTTAGGAACATGTCTACATCTCTATACTAAAGACTAAATCCAAAAGCTTTACAGTTTCCTCAAGTGGACCCAACATACAGCTGGAATTTGACAGCTACAGAGTGACTGGGTACCACTGCAAACTCACAATTACCATCTCACTTAAGAGAGCTAATATTGGATTAATTACAGGCACAAATCAAAGGCATAATACTATGCTATTCAAATCTCAGTGACAAGGAGTATACCTTCTATATGGTGAAATTCCTTATGCAAAGGGAACAGTGTTGTTTTGGTCTTCTCAGCCAGCTGCAGGACACCTTAGTTCCCTTAACACCATGCACTGTAAGCTAATTATTTAATTTTGTCATGCATGGGTATGTGATGGGATAATAGAAGACGAAGAGTATAGTTACTACAAAAGAAAAGGCAACTGCACTCTCTCCTATAAATGCTAAAAAACGCTGGAAGAACTGAACTGTCACGAATTTCAACCACATAATACTTTCTTTTTTTTTTTAAAGAGCAATGATACATCTCCCTCACCCAGTACAACATCAAAAATAATGAAAAACATCAATATTCATGTATTTTATGAGACAGCTTGATAAGCCACTGCATTTAAAACATTGCTTTTAGAACAGTAGCTCATTAGTTTTTTCAACATTACAGTGGAACATTTCTTTCCTTGATCGAAAAAAAAGCACATCATAGAGACCTCAACATACAAAAAGATGGTATGTGTAGAAGGTGAATAAATAGGTGTGATGTTTATACCACTTTTAAAACAAGAAAGAAATGCCTTTGTCCAGACCTAGGTCATGCCTCTCTGCAAGGTTCAGGAACACAGGTATGTTGAAAACAGGGAAGTTGTTTTTAGCACATAAAGTCTTTGTAACATTGCAAGAAATGTTTGACCACAAAAAAAAACACATTAATTTGAAAAGAATAAAAGAGACTGATATGAAAAAATATTTTCATTTTATAAATATGCCTCAAGTACCATATATTTTCCCCATTGTATCAACATTTTGTTGAATTTTTAAACCAGATTACAGTATGGATCTAATGTTTAAATGGCTGAGTTTATTTTTTATTTTTTGGAGTTGCTAAAAGTTCTGAAATATTTGGCCAAAGACCAAAATTAAGATTATTTGTACACCTCATTATACAAAGAAACAAAATAATCAGTTGTACAAAGCTTTCACACTTTCTTCTCCATCCAGGTAAATAGGTTGGCCCCACACAAAACATGTACACCCTGCAAAGAAAGCTACTAGCTCTCATCCCCTGGAAAGGAGAAAAACTATTTACTACTTCAACAGTAACATTGTTGTTGTTTTTTTTCCTCCATACTAACTATTTTTTTTTTAGTTAGTATTAGTTAAAAGCATGCTGGTAAGTTTATTGTCTCTTGATTAAGCACACATGATTCATATTAAAATTTAAACTGAATGTTTAAAACTTCATATGCTTCAGAAGCCAACATTTCAATTTAAGAAAATTTTCAGTGCCATGTTCAGCATTTTACTCTCACAACCTCTGTCATTGGAGCCTGTCTGCCAGACACACACATCTGATTCATTCACATAATTATTTAAGTACCACATAAATCCTGTAACCAGAACTATATTAAGAATTACACAAGGGTGCAACTGACCTGGCTACAAATGCCATATACCAATATGCTCAAGGACTGTGAAGAAAGGAAAATAAAACAGAGGTGGTGCTTAGGAGAGGCATATAAAAGCTCCCTGATGAAATACAGATCAAATAATAATGTGAAAGTCACAGAAAAACTCGAGCCCCATAAAATGTAACGCTGGTACATGACTTGGGGCATGTGCGCGTGGATTGGTTTTAACTCATCTTAAATGTAGCTGGTATTACAAGGTCTATCCACTAGTCTGCTGCAGAAATTGAGCTGAAGGGCACAAAAGCAAGATCTTCACTGCAATGATACGCATGTGGAAGCCTCAACAGAAGCACAAAGAGCGAGCAAAGCGACCCTGAATTCCATTCGGTTTTAGCCTTTTTTTTTTTTCCTTTTTCTTTTTTTAAAAAACAGAACATTTCAGACATATGCTTCCCCTTGAGATGGTAATAGATGGGTTGGAAAGATTCCTCTGATAGGCTGCACGTCGAGTTCTAGCAGCAAGAAGGAAAACTGGGAAATTTTGGATGAGCTTTACTATTTTGCAGCATTCTGGTGATATCTGTGCCGCCACACTTCATGTATCTTTTTGCACCATTTATGAGCATTTCCACTTGGGTCCATCAGGTAGTATGTCCTGTTTGGCTGTAAGTAAACAACATTTTAACGAGTATTCCAAGCACAGTTAAACAAAAAAATCAGTAATTATTGAACAGCAAAAATATATATATATATATATTCAGAATCAGCTTTCAAACTTTCCAAAATTTAAATTTAATTCCATTATTATTCTACTGAATATCTATTTTCAATATTAAGTTAAGCAGTCAAATCAATAGACAATATACACTGTTGGCACTCCTTGCAAACTGTTGTATACAAACAGGGCAGACTTCAAAAATCCTTCTTAAAAACTTCTTTTAGAAAACAAAGTCCACTTATATTTTACTTATGCTTGAATTATAAAAAATACAGTTGTATTTTTTTTATTTTTGCGGGAAGATTCATGTCAGTCTTGTTTTGAAGTTATACCTATTAACTTGTACTAACAAGTAATCCTGCAATCAACACCTGTATTTATAAAATTATATTTTCTCCAAACCAAATTTGTTAACAATTTATAAGAATTGTCCAAGAACATTAGCACAACTTGCAAAGAAATTAAATAAAGTAACTTACTGTGTGAACAAAAAAAGTCTTAAAATTCTTGGCTTCTGGACGTAACTCCAAAGACCACGGTATTTCTCCTTTTAGAACTTTGTTGACAGGATCCACATAATACAGGTGGGGCCCTTCTGTGAGGAGCAATTGGCGTCGACGTGCAAACAATCCCTAATGGGAAAAGTAAAAGCAGCAATGCAGAAAAATCATCTAGAGAAAAGGTAAAACTGTATATCTCTGAATTTAACAACAGAGGTAGAATTAAAACAGCTCAGTGAGAGGAAAACGTTTGAGTTTAGGGCAGTTTGTTTTCTTTTTGCTTTACTTAATTGACCTCACTCCTTTTTGGGGAGGTTGCAGTGCATCCATACTACATGACAAAAGTACTATTTCAAGAACGCATCTTTGAGTTCTAACAAAGCAAAACAACTAACTGTACAGAGTAAAGCAGAATATATTTGTCAAATATGATGGCACACAAATCAATTGTCATGATTTTCTGGAGAAAATTAGGAATAAACAGGTAAGAACTTGTCAGCTGTATAGGAATGTAGGTTGACTTTCATACAAAGACTATTGGAGCTCCTCTGTACTATGTTAACGTTATTAATTATAGCAGTTTTAATGCCACCTCTACTTCTGTCAGGATGTAGGAACTAGTCAGACTGAGGAAACAACACTGCTGAGGACAATATGAGTTTGTATTCTATTTTCCCATATTAATGGCTCAATCCACATGCAGATATGCATCAAGACCAAGTATTTAATCAACTGTATCAGATTGGTAGGAAGAGGTTGAACAAAAACTTGTTTACTACAGTCTTTTCAAGGGGAAGCATCAACAGAATATTTACTTTTAGCCTTTTCAAAAATAAGAACACACAAAATTAAAAAAAACTCTTCACAGGAAAACATCACATCTTAAACAAACAACACAATGTGACACTTAAAAATAGCTTAGACAAGTAAGTTCTAAAACAGGTTCCCTATCTTCATTGCAAGTGTGTAAAATTGTGACAAATTAATCCTGTTACAGAAAATTATGAAAACCCCTTACCTTTCTTTTGTCCACTGGGCCCATTTTTAGAATTAAGTTATTTTCTACAAACTGATGCCTTGAAAAACAAAACAACAGGAAAAAAAAAACACTATTACCTCAGATGTAATCCTTCCACATAACAATGGCAGTAAGAACTGTTTACTATTACTAAGCAACTTTCCATTTCCTTCTAGTGTCTTTTCCTCCAAAGAGTCCTGAATATCTCTACTAGGTAAATTTTGGCCTATTCCTCATTTTACACTAAAAAAGTGCATTTTTTGTTGTTACTGTTTTTTGTTTGTTTGTTGTTTTTAATCTGTCATTTTTAAAAAAATCACAAACAAGCAAATCTTATCAAGAATGAAGAGAAATGCTAATGAATGCATAGCCTGGATGTATTTTATTTATAAGTGGAATAGTATCATTCAACAAACTTATGCCAACTGTAAGAAAGAAGAAACATCTTCTAGTTCTAGAACTCTGTAAAGGGAAGAATTCTTGACACTGTACCATTTGTCTTCCTATACCCACACCATCTTCTAGACCTTAACTTTAGAAATATATATTTTTTGCTGCTATTCCTTTAAAAAAAAAAGGAAATTAGGAAAAACCTGGTCAATATTAGTTTCTTTAAAGATATTAAGACTGACAAATATTAATTTGTATAAAAAATATTTTTCTAGATTCCTCACTTCAATGCAAATAACAAATGAGCTATATTTACAGATCTTACCAAGGATTTCCACCAGCTTGTTTTGCCAGAAGTAACCTCTTTTCATCTTCAGAAAACTGTAAATCCAACTCAAAGGAATTGTTGTCAAGATCATGAATATACTGTTCAATATTGCCTCCTGATGTCTGTGGGGTACTCGTCTCTGGGGCAGACAGTGAATGGGAAGAGGCAGAACCAGAAACTTGCATGCAACCAAACTGACTGAGGAGATTGTCATACTAAAAGGAGGAAAAAAAAAATTAAAAAGTAAGAGTTGCTTGTTTAATTAAAAAGCTTATTTTGCTCTGAATAACTAGAGTTACTTTTAACTTAAGCATGCTTTGGCTTTTGGGCAAAAAGGCAGACTACTCCCTATAAATTAACTGGCATATCTCAAAAGAACTATGCTTGGTCAGAAGCAAACTTTTTTTTAAAAAACAAAAAACAAAAAACACTCCATCAGAAAAAAAAAAAATGTTGACTAGATCAAATTTTATCCAGAAATTTTTTATTATATTCTTAATAGTTAAGTCTTCATTGAAATATAACCAACCAGTAGCTTCAATGAAAGTACTTGATATACAATAATTTTGTTTTAATTAAAGTCTAGGCAGCATCAGAGCTGAATATAGCTATAGATAAACATACATTTCCATAACAGTCTTCATCATCCTCTGACATGGCAGGTAAGTACGCTGTAAGTTTTGGGGGTGTCTGAAGGTGTAGGTTCTCCCACACAATAGATTCAAAGAAGGGGTGAGCCTTAAGAGGTCCATATCCTCCCATTTCTTCACAGCCTAATCTTTTGGTAGCATCTAGAACCTGAACAGGTTACAATGAAGTTAGCATGCATAAAATAATGACAAGAAAGGGGCAAGCACCATTCACATTTGCACAGCAATATGTGAAAACTTAATTGGTCGGCCTTACTCTTCTAGGCACATATAGACTGCTTAACACAAAATCACAGAATGGCTGAGGTTGAAAGGGACTCTGAAGATAATCTAGTCCAACCCCCCTGCCAAGCAGAATCACCTAGAGCACATTGTACAGGATGGCATCCAGAAAGGTTTGGAGTATCTCCAGAGAAGATGACTCCACAGCATCTCTGGGCAACCTGTTCCTGTGCTGTCACCCTCACAGTAAATTGTCCTCTCATCAGGAACTTCCTCTCACAGAAACTTCCTGTGTTTTCAGTCTGTGCCAAGTGCCTCTCTGTTGCTGGGCAGAACTGAAGTCTGGTTCCATCCTCTTGACACCTTCCCTTCTACCCACCAAGCCACCCTTGTAATACAAGGTGCTATTTGTCAGTGTGGCTTGATAGCACAATTTAGCATTTGATCAGCTCACGTAGATAGAGAAATAAGCACTTCTTTGGGTCCACAGATTTTTTGTTTGGCTTTGTTTCTTTATAAAGATGGAAACAAAACCAAGCAAACCCACAGAGGCAGCGTGATGGAGCATGGGTCATTTAAATATAGTCCCACATCATATTGTGAGTGATGCAAGACAGCTGTAAAAGCTGTAGTTGGTGCCAAACACCAACCTCTCAAGCACCCAAAAACAGCACAGTTCTCAGGATGTCGACATATCCTGGACCCTACCACTCAGAGAACGCTGGCTTGGCCATAGAGCTACTATTAGGCCCTTTTATAAGGGCTGCACTCACCACCATTCACAAATATAATATACAGAATTTTCTCCCTAATAAGCTAGACCAAACTTCAAGAAGCTTACACCATGCAAAATGTTCTCTACATATTCACTGTACATTCATGTGGAGAGTAAATCTTTTGCTGATACTATTATAAGACATGCATTAACTGCTCTAAAATGAAGGATAAATTGATTAATATTTTAAGGAATGCATCTTTCTATGATGTACAGAACATTCTTTATAACTAAACGATAAATTATATAACTCAAAAATTAACTCGAGTACTATGCAAGCACAAGTGTCTGAATCTTAAATTGTGTGTTATGCATAGTTTTTAGAAATATTTGCTTCCACTTGACAGAGACATTCCTTGCCCACGCTTTATAATTCAGATAAATCAGTGCTGTTTAATAATGGATGTTGACTTTCAAGATACTCTCATACACAATTAATAGTGTTCAGATTTGTTGTTCTTATTACAAAGTTCACGATAGAGTAGATAGAAACTTTAGGAAAAGAGAACTACATTACAAAGCTGAATGTTTCCAATGTCATCAAATCATTTAACAGCAGCAAGTTTTTACCAATAGCTTTTCTACAAGGTCTTTTGCCTTGGGAAAAAATTTTTCTGGAAAGTCATATTCCAACTTTATTATCTTCTGGAATATCAGATACTCATTCCTGCAAAAGAAAAATATTAGCTAGTTATTAGTTCTCCATGGTTCTTTTACCTTAACAGTGAATAATCTGGACAAACATTAAATTTGAGAGACACAAGCTGGAAGTCAAGTTCCTATAAATCCTTCTATAATGTACTTAAGGGGAAGCAGTTGCTTATAAGCATCTGTGATCCTCTAAGCATGAGATACTTGAACAACAACAGGGAAAGGTTGAATGCCTCAATATTGAGGTGAAAGAAGCCTTCATAGAGGCATAGTTACCTTACGGTATAAACTACATTTGAAGTCCTAGGATAAATCAAATAACCTCTCACAACTTCTAGTTAGCCTTAGCATCTTCATGATTTCAAAAAGGAAATAAACTAGATTACAGAAGTAAAAGCAGGCATAACAACACTAAAAGTGCACCATGAAAATCTGTACTTCAGAACTGATAGTAAAGTAAAACCCAATGCAAGCGAATGTATTTATAATCCACATATAACGAACTAGTAGCGTCAGTCTCTTACCCAGCTCTGAATGGAGGCAATCCAGCTACAAGCTGATATATTATACATCCCAGAGCCCAAAGGTCAGAGCTTCAAAAAAAGGGGAAAAAAAAAACCTTAGCATGTTTTTTTTTTTTTTTTTTTTTTTTAATAAGTTTGTAAAACAAATAAAATTTCTTAAACTCCTGCTAGTTAGAACACAGCACGAATATGTTAGACAAGCCTGTTAGTGTGATTTCCACACTATTCACTTCATTCCTTGTCAGGAGAATAGGCCTACAACACTACTACTGAAAGCATACAGTAACTATCCCCCAACAACTGACTACAAGCACATGTGCAAGACAGTTGAATTTTCAGTTGACATAATTAATAGTTATATAAGACTAAAAAGATGGCTTATTAACCACTACCACAATTCCAAGACACATCCAACCTAATGTAAAATATGCTCCTTCAGAATTAGAATCATTTCCTCTACATATTTCATGGAAAAAATCATCACAATAGCACTTTTTCACCAAAAGCTTTCTTTCAGACACAGAAAAAAAATGTAGGCTATATGGTACATAGGAGAGAAAATGTCTTAAGTTTTAACATGTTATCCTGAAAGATTATTTTTAAACTTACTTTACCTCAAAGTACTTTATCCATAGATTTGGTAAGGCTTACACATCCTCATGGAAGTCTAAAATTCTAAAGAAGGCTCAGAACTGTTCAAATTAGGAATTTTATGTAGAGGTATGGAAATTCTAAAGGGAGAAGGTTAGCCTGACAAAGTCTTTACATTATCCAAACTAGCCCAAACATTTTTAATAGAAGCAAAACTGGAAGGGCTGGTGGCACTTATATAAATTCAAGAAATGACAGCTGAAATTACCACAAGAGAGTTATTCACAAAATAGAGATTTTTCTCTGTTTTGTCAGTGATTAAGTGATTATTCTTCCATCACTGTAATAAAATATACAACAATCTGTAGGTTACCATCAGTAACATATTTAAGAAATTTCATATGGGAATCTCATTTAAGTATATTACTCATACCAGGCACAGAGATGAGCTTTAAACCGTTGCAAACCCCAAGCAGAGCTTAGTAAAAATACTGCAAGCTGATCCAAATACTACTCAAAGCAAGCTGCAACCTTTCCCCTAACTGACAGAAAGACATTGTTGCTTTTACCTTGGGAATAACCATAATAGAGTCATCTTACATAAAAGAAGAATTAAGAAGAATTTCTATAATAGAGAAAGATATTTATGGGGAAGAGGAATCCAACTGCTAATCACAAACTTCCTTCTCCTGACAAAACTTAATTCTGTTTGTAGGAGGTAAGATAAACTGATAAAACTAGCACTCAGACAAGAAGCAATACTTGCTAAGAAAAAAGCTCTCAATCTCTTAAGCTTTATACTCGAGCATCTTGCTTCTTAGAAATACTAAGATACATAATACTAAGATACGTCCTCTCACTCCCTGCATTCCATTTGATAGCATCTGACAGAATCAGTAAGTTTCTAAAATACAATAGTCTTCACCTTTTACAGGCAGATTTCTCTGTCAGCAGCTCTGGAGAAACATACTGTGCTGTCCCTACAAATGAATTTGCCCGTGCTGTGAAGAAAATTGAAAGGGGTAAGTAAATACATACTTGCAGAGAAACCAACCCCCTCCCACAGCATCCAGAAACACACAGAAATTTCATTTCTCTGCCCATTCACAGAACCTGATCAGAGAAGACAAGTTGCTTTAATCTCAGTGATATCTATTCGGTTCAAGACGCTAGGCATTTAGCACAAATTCTACCAACGCAAGCTTACTAAATCTGAGTAAAAAATTCTGTTTATCAAATTTAGTGAATGAAAAGCAGTTCAGCCCAGTGTTTTTTCAGATATAGTTTGCAGCATCACATTCACAGGTTAATACTAAGCAACTAGTGGCATAAAAATTCAATGATCTACATTTGAGCAACTCTGATAGTCGCTGGGGATTAAATACACATGCACAGAGTAATAGCTTACTGTTTCAGCTGAGACAAACTATCTGTTTATATTCTTGTCTTACAGAAGAAAAGTAATTTCAAGTACTTTAACTTCACATTGAGAACAGTCCATCTGGTATTTGGCAATCTAGCTGGCTATACCACATACTACCTCTTCTGCCATAATCAAAGCAGAGAGAGTCAGAACTGTTTCAATATATTTCAGTATTTTTTTTCTTACATGAGAGCTAATGATATTTAAAAGTTACAATTCGATAAATACTTCGATATTCGAAAAATATGCTTACATTTTCAAAGGCCCACTTATCTATATAACTATGGCAGTTGGACTTGATGATCTTTGTAGTTCCCTTCTAACTGTACTATTCTCTTCTACATAATGTGTCAAATTAAATATGGCATACCTTGCCTGCTGTCAGCAGATAATACTTTTGCTGTTCCAAAGTCTGTTATTTGAATGTGCATATCTTCATTTAGCAAGATGTTCTCTGGTTTAAGATCCCTAGAAAAGGCAGATTTTTGTATATAAACAGCACAAAAATTAGCATTATAAAATGGTCTGGTGTTTTGCATGTTATCATAAATGATGCAGACATTCTGTAAACAATGTTGTATTAAGTTTTCCTTGACTTGCAGCTGTCAACATGCAGACTGCTGCTAACAGATTTTGGAAAGTCCATTCGTTAACATTTTTCCTAAAAAGACGAAGTAATGAATAGTTGACCACAAAACTAGGTTATTGTATACCTCACTTTTTGAGCAAAATAAAGCAAATATAAATTCTCAAGCCATAATTTAGGTAGTATCTGACAAGTTGATAAAGCAGTAATATCTGTTAGGCTTGCTTATTCACAGTAGAAAATTTCAGTTAGTCAAACAATGGTGCATCCAGCCCCTATAGATTCTATTCCCAACTATTTCACAGAAAAGGATACTTAGAAAGTATTTTTCTAATAACTGAAAAAAGTTAAATCAGTCAGCTTTTTGCCAACTATCATTTACCACAAAGAACTGCTTGGGTATCTAGAGATGGAATAGATTTTTTTCCCCAAAACAAATTCTGTGGCTCAGACTTCTCACACTTCTTTGAATATTGCACCAAACACAGCTTTTATTTGTTTAAAAACATTCAGGACAAAACATGTTTACCCAGACAATATCAGTGCATCAGAAAAACTGCAAAGGTTCTATTAAAAACTTGGGTAAATTTCAATGTTTACCTAATTCTCATTCAACTTGGTGGAATTTGTTCACTCAGCCAAAACTGACATAATAATTTTACTTTTCTTGTTGATATGCTGCATACAGATTCACACACCACCAGAATTCTAGCTGGTTTTGGTACATAACACCATAGGAAAAAAAAAAAACAAAAACAAAATTCCAGTCTGTTTTTAGACTAATGATTGATCTCAAGACAGACAAGCTTTTGGGAATGTAAGTTCTCAATCATGAAATTTTCTTACTTTTTCCAAGTTGTCTAATAACAGATTGTCTCTCCTCATAAGGTTTGCGTTGTTTAGTTCCCTGTGTTATGTTAATAGTATTATTACTAATGACATGCTATTGTGTTACTAGCTTTCCACAAAATCCACATTCAATTTACACTTCATGAAGAACATGTCTTGTGCATAATCAAAAGCATTTTGATCTCGACTTTCCGTATTACCTGTGAATAATTCCTTTCCCATGCAAATACTCCAAGGCTGATACAATTTCAGCAGTATAAAACCTGGTACAGGTCTCATCAAATGAGCCAATTTTGCGTATATACTTTAGCAGCTCGCCATTTTTGGCATAGCTAAGCCCAAAATCTGAATGTAAGAAGTTAAGGTCTACCATTAAAACTTTTTAAAACAAAAATCCCCAGACCTCATTCCAATAACAAGAATAATATTGAAAAGACATGAACAAAATGGTAGAAGTTGGTTAATGTGAAACTTTACATGGCAGCAACCCAAAACTATGTCTAATTAAGTGTATTAAAAACCTAGGATACAGGTTCCAGTTTCTTAGCATCGCAAAGACTACATAAGGGATTCAATTTGTAATTTTTCTAGACAGTCACCTGAATAATTGATTCCAACTGTGTATGTAATTGCTTACATAAACATCCATCTATATTAATAATTAACATAAGTTTAAAATTGCCCCATCATCTGGAAAGGTACAAAAATATCAGTCCAGTGTACAATGAGCAAATATTTATAATATAAAGACAGCCCTTGTAATATCTGTTAGTACATGCATGCACACACACACAGCCTGTTAGCACTGTTAGCAGCCTCTAAAAAAAACCAAGACACCAACCATCTGCTTACTGACCCCAGAAATGAACTGATCTATCCTTTTAATCTTGGCACAGCCACTTCCAAACAGGATGCTTAGGAGGAAATTCACATTACTGAAAATTTCTTCACAGCAAAAGAAAAAAGCTGATTGCAAAGCAATGAGCTTTGAAGATGAAGCTGCACTTTGCTAGAGAAAACTCATGAAGCAGTGGCCCAAATAGAAGATTTTCCTTTCTTTTCCTCATTTAAATTATTCTGTAAAACATGTTATATAGAAGTGCTTAACAAATCTAATTGTTTGAGTGAAAAGTAAAAGTAAATGTAGCTGGCTACTCCTATTTTAAACACAGGAATTGTGGTGTTTTACTCTATATATCAGAAGTAAAACATCTCTCAAACACTTTCTTTTTTAAAAAGTGTATTGCAAGTCACCTTTCAGCATTTATCACACAGAGAACAGAAATTATTGTTTTACGCCATTCTCCACATCATTCCCTCTTCTTTGAGGGGGGCACATTCATTCCATTTACGTAATTTTAAATAAAAGCATTACTGAAAAAAATTGCATCACAAACAACTAAGACATTTTAAATAACTTAGGTTTATTTCATCTTTCCCATTAAACAATGTTTCAAAGCAACCAAAACTGAGGATTGTTATTTTTAAGGAAATATGATGGAAAGTTTTAGAACTTAAAGGATACATAGTTTTTCATCATCTTGAAAGGTGAAGTAGAGTTTCACAAAAAAAGGGTGATCCAGGCGGGACATTACATCTCTCTCTCGTGTCACATATGGCACCTTGTTTTCTTTTATGATATGACGTTTTTCTAGAATTTTAACTTAATGAAGAAAAAGAGTGAAAACACAGGAGATATAAAAAATGTAAGTAATCAGTGATTTGGTTGCCATTTTTTCTTGTTAAGATAAAATTATCATAAAAACACTAGTTTTATCCATCTTTTGCACAGGTGTTTTGTAAAAGGCCCACATTCATAAAGTATTTTTAAAAAGCTGTGTTTAAGGAATCAATACTTACTGGCGTATTCTCTAGAACTTGCCAATTCTCGAGCCAAGACAACCTGTTGCCACAGAAGATAGAATATAATGTAACTTCCTTAAAGACATATGGTAACATTGCTTTTGATCTTCCAGTAGGTACTTTATTTTGGACAAGCAGTATTCTAAGTATCACAAACAAAATCAGCAAAAGATTTAAGCATGTGTTCATAGTACCTTGGCTTCCTAGCCCCTAACAAAATCAGTTATACTGAGTACAACATACACACCTAATACCAAATGTTATGCATTTAGAAAAAAAACTTCTAAATAAGGCCCTTCTTCAGGTCAATTAATTTTTCAAGGTGAAAGGAGAAGTGCATGGAAGTTGCACTCTTTCATCATTAGAAAATGGAAATCTCAGTGTGGTGGTAAGAAACACCTAAAAAAAGTGCAACTCCTACAAATACACTGAAGTTCCCATTACTTGATCAATGGGCATTTCTACTAGAAACTGCCAGTCTATTACAAGCTGTGTCCTTACCAAAGGAATCTTTTAAACCCTTCTGTGTACACAGGCAACATTATTTAAAGCTGTGCAATAAGATAAGAATGTTCATAACTCTTCTAATTTTTATTGCCAGGTTTCATTAAGTCTACTATTAAAAGGTACTGAAAGCAGTAACTTAAAGTTCATTATTTAACAAATACCCAGATATTTTAACAAATACCCAGATATATAGTGCTAACTTTCTGCATTATAGAAATTGATGTGCTCACATGGACTGACACCCTGCTCACTGCAACTTCCTCTCAGGTAGTTATAGAAAGTGATGAGGTCTCCCCTCAGCCTTCTTTTCTCCAGCCTAAACAATCCCAGCTCCCTCAGCTGCTCCTCATGACTCTTGTTCTCGAGTCCCTTCACCAGCTTCATTGTTCTTCTCTGCACGCACTCAAGCAAGTCAACTTCCTTCTTGTAGTGAGGGGCCCAAAACTGAGCACAATGTTCAAGGTGCAGTCTCACTGGAGCTAAGTACAGAGGGACAATCACTTCCCTAGTCCTGCTGGCCACACTAGTTCTGATGCAGGCAGGATGCCATTGGCCTTCTTGGATACCTGAGCACACTGCTGGCTCACATTCAGCCAGCTGTCAACCAACACCCACAGGTCCCTTTCTGCCAGACAACTTTCCAGCCACTCTTCTCAGCCTGTAGCATTGCACGGAGTTGTTGTGACCCAAGTGCAGGACCTGGCACTTAGCCTTGTTGAATGTCATGCTATTGCACTCAGCCTATCTATCTGCCTATCCATATCCCACTGCAGAGCCTTCTACCCTCAAGAAGATCAACAGTCCCACCTAACAGTCTCATCTGCAGACTTATCGACACAGGTGAAATCATATCTTGGCTAATAACCCAAACCTGTATTAACCTGTATAGCTCCAAAGACTAACTATTTTAGTCCTGTAGTGTATTTTTTTTTTAACATATTTCAGATGTATTACCCAGATATTTACATTCATACTGAGCAGCTGTGTACAGTGGATTGCTTATTTTCCTCCTAGTATGAATCATCACGTTCCTTTAGGTCCCCTCCTTACTGAACATATCTGAGTAAATCATACATCCTCATTTTCTCCTAAACAACATTCCACAAAACCAGCAGAATTGCAAGAAACAAATCCCACAGTGATGTATATTAATACTATGTCTGTACTATCATGGGCCTCATCCACACTATGAGAAGATGTAACAACAGGGAATATAAAGTCTATAAAGTGGAATTAGACCAGATAGGTAGCTAAAACAAATAACATTAACAGAACAGGCAACTGTGTAAGTGACAAATTCAGGCAGCAAGGGAAAAAACTGTAGTTAAACCCTTCAAATGGGAGTTTCTTTCAGCAAGGGAAGAAAAGCAGGGAGCCCTCTGAGGCTACAAAGTAGAACCATTTGCCAACATAATTGGCAGACATAATGGAGAAGCCATTAAACTCTTAAGCCTGAACAAATGCTCGAGTCTGCCAGAGATTAAGTCTGTTTAACAATTGGTTTTGGCTGGACACTTTCATCAGTCCTACCTGAGGTCCGGATGATTATAGTGACCAAAATTCTGCTTGTAAAACTCAAAACAAAAATGCTACATATGGATTAACATTTCCATGGTATGCAGTCTCTCCTGCTGCCCACCTAAATTCATTTGAGTGACTTAGATGACTCAGGACAAAAAAAAAAAATATATCTACCAGCGAACAGGTAGCAGAATGCTGGAACAGAAGTTTATTCGGAGTTTGAGCCTTATGTATTTCTGTTTACCAGGGACATGATGCTAAGCTCCAGAGAAGCGAAGCAGAAATTAAAGGGTCTTACTGAAGCAAACTGTCACTAACTGTTCCAACAAGAGGCAACAACTCTATTGGATTCCTTAAGGAAACGTGCAAATTCCAAACTATGCAATTAAGTGCAAATTACTCCTGACAACTACTATACAGTAACTATGGCTCATGAAGTCCTTTAAGGCCACGATACTAAAGACTGAGAAAGAATACTGGAAAAATATCATGTTCTTACATTCTTCCCTAAGCATCTGGCCTTGGATCCCGTCACAAACAAGATATTGGGTAGAAGTTTTTACCATGACCAACTCTAAGCCCAGTTCAAATCCTTCATGTCATAAAATTTTAACATAACTCATTAAGCATCAAAAACTTACATTAGAAAGCACTGTCTCCTAAAAAAAAACAAGAATCAAGTCATATCAAGTCATTAGGATACAGCGGGACTTCTGATGAGTTAAAAAGGTACTTAAAGCTCAGCACCTGTATTCAGTGCAAGACTTAGTATTAGTTGTTAACATTTAAACAACTACACCCTGTTCATTTACTCTTTAAGTTGTTTTCTCCAGATTTAAATCTTCCTAATATTTTCTACGCAACAATTTTTGAAGTTTTTCCTATTTTTTTTGGCAGACTAACAAGAACTGTTTTTATATATATATATATATATATATATATATATAAAAAAAAATAAGGTTACCGTCGAAAAAGATCCTTCACCCAGAATTTTCCCAAATTTGAAGTCATCGGGTCGTTTCTTTCGAGGCTGTGGAGGCTGCTGTCCTGTATGCTGCTGCAAGGAGTTTGAACTAGATCTTGATTCAGCTGCAGTGCTCTCCATGTTTGATCCCTGTCTGCTGCCACAGGTGGAAATGACAGATGGAGTGCTGGAATCTGCTTGGCTTCTCACCATTGATGGGGATGGACAGGAGCATAACACCACACTAGACTGGATTGGAACAGCATCATACTGAAAAGGGAAAAGAAACTGTTATCCCTATACCTTCAAATAACTATACCGCACATCTGCACTTTATATCCATTCCTTCCTATTTGAAAGGACTATCATGAAGATGTCTTTAGTGAGGAATGCAAGTGTTTATTTTGGAAATGGCAGCTCTTAAACAGACACCATTTACATCATGCTGCATATGTATATATAGCTATAAGTCAAAAGTCTGAAAGCTTTAATTCACAAATAGAGGTTTTTCAGACTCAAGAAGTCCTCTCCAACATTAAGGAGTCAAATATCAAGGTACATTCTCCTACAAATAACATTATCTATATAAATTAACATTTATATGGCTGTGCCTCTGACCATCTTAACAAGTGATAGTTTTCCTGAAACTTAAAAAAAAGGTTACATAGTTCTGCATTAACACTTATATTCACTATTAACATTAGAGATGAAAAATAAATCACAAACTTCAATAGACAAAGGATACATTTCTACATACAGAGATTACAATTACTTGGTTTTAATTGGAACCTCACTTTTTCTAACAGCATTCTCTCTAACACACATTGGAGGGAAAGGACACCAATAAGATACATACAAAGGGCAGGTCAACTGGATGATTCTAGTATCAGCAATATTTATTTATTAAAGACTGCACTGGTCTGATCTTTTACGACAAAGGATTTTACAGTATCTAACCTCATAAAGACATCCCAATTCCAAAACAAAGAGCCAGACACAGCAAATACAGGAACAGACACCCCAAATAACAATTCTTATAATATACAAAGGAAGTCTTCATTTGGTAACCTTTCATCAATTTTTCTCATGTAAAACCAAGCAAACTAGTCAAGCTGTTTCCCTCCCTGTTCCGAATACACCTCCATTAGTCTGTCAAACTGCTTCAAATGTTTTACTTGAAACTGACAAGAAAACATAGATAAGGGGAGAGCTCTGCTGAACCTCCTCTGACAATAAAAACTGAAATGCAATGCAAACAGAGGGAATAGTTGAGAATATTAACACTGTAGATGAGCATGGGTTTTTAATCTCAGCATTCTAACATACAGTCAGCAGAATGCAACAATAACAACTGAAGTCTCCTAACCTCAAAACAGATTATACAATCCTGACCTAGTCTGTGACATACCTCATCTTGATATTCAAATAAACATTACTTCCAACAAAAATAGTATCTAATGAATTACAGTTTGATTCAGAACAATTTCCTGCATTCCTACCAAAACTCAGTGTAGAAGGGAATTGGACTTATGTTCAATTACACATTTAGGCTTAAAGCACCTAGCTCCAAAATTAACAACTTATTATATTTGTCTGTAAATAGTATAGTAAGGCAGCAGAAACACTATTTATCCATTCAGTGGCATTACAAAGATACACAAACATATTTCTACACGTGTAAAGGTATATTTTGTTACCTTACTCTGATAAAAAATTATACAGCTAAAATTCTCATTTTTTTCACTTTCAGTGAAATAGATATCAATTACTGTAAGTTTGAAAAGTAATTATTATTAAACAATTGTTGTAAACATTATCCCTGGAAGAAGCATTCTCTTTCCAATCTGAATATAGCCTACTTGCACCAAGACCTCTACTACTCCTTACGTCTTTTTCTAAGGAGTGCAGCCAACTGATAGAGCAGGAGGTCAGAAACAGGTATAGCTTCTTTTATTAGACCTTGTCTGAACCTTGCGATATAATAGTCTGACAAGAAATTTGCCTATAATGATAACTACATGCAATATTTTGAACAGCTTTTTTTGAACAGCTTTTGTGAGGACAAAAGGATGTCAAGTTTGGGTGAAGATTTGGAGACTAATGGGAGAAGAAATTTGTTTTTTGAAAGTTCACTAACTCCCTCTGAGAACAGCATATGTCCCTGATCAGAATTAGTTATACAGCATTCTCATCTTTGAAGAGAAGTATGTTGATGCTATTATTCTGAAAAAACAGTGTGCACACACAAAGTATACGTGCAGTAGGGCACTATTCCTTTTACATCTTCTTTGCAGATATTTGAGTTGACACTTTCCCCAGATTGTCACAGAATTAATGGTCACTAGTTATTTTCCCCTCACATTCTTATAGCCTGGCTGAATCACATTTCCTTCAGACAGCTACTCAAAGGACAGCTTGTATAAAGATACACAGTAGCTACAATTAAAACCATATTGTACTGTTCTCCATAAAGACTGCAGCAAAAGCTGAGCACAAGAATGACTGACTGCTCAACTGCTGAAGTGATGCAAATATCGTAAATGTCCCATTAATTGAAATATAGTGAATAGACAGACTATAATATTAAGATTTAAATGATGAACTGTCTCCAGTCAGGCTATCCAAGAGCAACAAAGGGTATACATGTAAGAAAAGAAATGGCACTGCAGGGGATCTGATTGGATTTTGCAGCTACCGAGATTGCCTTGATGGAAAACAAAAATAAACAACACAAAAGCACCAGAGAGCACGGAAAGAAAGCAGAGGAAAAAAAGGTGTTGGATGCAGTTAATTTCATATACTGTGCAAGTAAATAAAATCACAATGAATATCACGTGTAGAAAAGTCCTATCCTTGAAGGACAAAGAAATACAGGAATAAGGGATGTTGTAGGAAGAGAAGGTTATTTCCAGCCAAAGTATAGTACCAATTAGACAGAACTAGTTTGTCAAAATCGGTTAGTCAAAACATCAGTTAGTCATCTTCTCAAAGGAGAGTCAAGATTAAGAAAAAAGAACAGAGAAAGATGCAGAAGATTACCTAGAAAGAGACAGAACGATACAACTAGGTATGCTGCATCTGAATATTTACAGAAAACATCACTCCTACACTCATCTTGCCACAGTCTGCATGTTTTTATATAGTATTTCATGTCCCGGATTGTTTACCTTCTTGTTTTAGTTTTTAAGATATTCCAATAAAGCATGTCTAGAGAGACTGTTTCTACATGTGTCTCCATGTATGTCAGAAATAGAACAGAGGCCATCTCATCAAGCCTAACCTCATATAGCCTCATTTTATTATTATTATTATTTATTTATTTTACAAAAATCTGGTTTAAGACTACTTCTGCTAAATCCAGCCACTTTAGTGAAACTAAGTCAATTACTGAATAATTGAAAAAAAAATCTATGCTGCATCTACAGAAGCTTGAAGATGCTCTCTTTCCAGCAATTATTAACACTTCTCAACTAGCAAGTCAGTGAAAGCACAGACCCTCACACAGTGACAACACACTTGTGTTCCTTACCTATTGCACAACACGGATTTCCATGGACCACACTACCACACTGATAACCACCGTTCAAATCATTCTATATCTGTTTTTAAGATTTGGTCTCTAACACTACCTTCTTTCCCAAGCTCTTAAGGGTGCTGTTTCAAGTTTACCCCCATATAGAAATTCTTTACTTCTTTGTACAACATACATTGAAAACCTAGCAAGGAAGAACAGAAGTCCATGGAATCTAACGGTAAATTGGATCCTGCCACTAATGCTGGACAAGCATTAGAGAATAAGTCAAAAACAACTACTTTCAGGAGAAAAGTCAAGAGACTGAACCCCTGAAGAAACATCTAATCATCTGACTAGACTGAGCTCCTGTAATCTGCGTTTATTAGTCTGTCTTTGCCCTTTGGTATCAGAGCACCCAGGACTCTAAAAACTAGGATGACCTGCAATTCAACAGAAGTCATACTGCATACAAAAATTACTGAGTACTGTATGTAATGAGCATTAGGCTAAATCAAGATAAGAAGTTCAGAGACAATTAGGAATACAAATCAATAATAACATGTATGCCCTACATCAGCAAAATCTGTTTCATCAATGATCTGATTCAGAAAGTAACATGGCAGCACCCTAGGATGCCTATGAATTAATCTTTTCACTTGAAATAGAGCTTGACGGGCTTTTAAAACAGATACTGCATGATACAGCGCAAGATATTCTTCCCAGTTGTCACAGTACCTATTCCAACCCCCACTTTTACATCTCTGCCAAACAGTCCTCTGATACAGAAAGATCTTCCACAATCTATGAATCTAAGATTCAATGTCCAGGTTAATACACTTGTCTTCGAGTAAAAATATGGAGTCCATCTATTTATCTGTGCAATTAAGGAGGGATAAAGGCCTTTACTTCACATTAAGAGAAAGTAATTGTTTTAAGTGGACAACTGTTTTGTAGTTCTAGAGATAATGTGACTTGTTGCTATTTTATACTGTGATTCTGCTAAATACAGTTTACATTAAATAGATTTTACATTAACAGGCAGTTATATTTATTATATTTTCATGGCACACTGGTGTTTCAGAAGATTGAGAAAAGATACAACTGCATGAAACATAGATCTTGTACCTGAAAAATAGAGCAAGAAGGGGCAATCAAGAGATATACACACCTTTCCCATTGGTGTGCTGTCAAACTGCAGTGAACATTAGTTCTTGTACATTGTATCCCAACATCTATTTATTCTCTGGACTCACCTAGAAATCCACAGTCAGACTTTCTGCTAAGCAGCCTACAGTACTCTCTTTCTGTTAGTCCTTTTTACATGTGTGTGCATGTGAGAAACAATATACTGAATAACTACTGAAACGCTATATTATATAGTTTATATATGCTTAAATGTTTGTCAATTTAAAGAATTTTAGAATAGATGTATTTGTCAACACTTACTACCTTCAATACTTTCAGATTCTAAAAACTGAATAAACAAATGCCAAAGGCAACATATACAAGCCCTGGCTAAACTTGACATAATGCAATGGTGCAACAACCTATGAGAATTTGATTTGTGAAATTTTCTACATAGATATTTACTTGTATTACTGTAAAGCACAAGGAGGTTTTTTTGTTTGTTTTTTAAAAAAGCTCTAATCAGCAGGTTTTTGCTTTGTGTTTTCAATGAATCTTGGAAAATGAAAGTACTATATTCATAACAGTCAAGAAGATTAATCATGAAGAATCAAATGAATTCATTTTTCTTCCTAAGCTTTTTGAATACACATTCTGAAGAAGTTCACGGCACATAAAGAAGTGTTTTCAGTTTGGGGAGACATACTATATTGTTCATATAAAAAAAATCTCAAAACATCAGAAGCAAAGCTCAGCTCTGATACTATCTTCTTCATGATTGAACTGACCAACTACCATCGCATCACTACTTTCTAGAGATCTACAATGCAGTTTATCTGTAAGTCAGTAACAAAGAATTCACATTCATGTAGTAACAGCAAAAAATATAATTTAGCTGATAGACACAAATATTTGTAAGCACAACACCTCTACGTTGTTAGATTTGATTTTTTTCAGATAGAGAATAAAGCTATGTTATCTACAAGACTGACTTTGTTTCTACAGAAATTAATTTATAATGTAAAGAGCACAGTTGCCCCAAACACTGCAGTTAATGCAAATACCTTTTTCTAAATTTGACAACACATACCGTGGTATTTCCTGCTACTAATTTACAGGATTCTAATTCCACATTCAGCTAAGGATAAAAGCTAATGAGAGGATTTGAAAGAATCTGCATACCATCCAGTTACCCTCTAACCTCCTCTACATCTAAGCAAAGCACTCAAGTACCAAGCACCTTAACGGGCAGACACTATTTAAGGCCATCCACTCCAACCCCCCCCCCTCCCCCCCCCCCCCGGAGCCTCAAAAGAGATCAGAAACAGGAAACCACAAAAATTTCTAAGAACCCGAAGTCAGCCTATGGCCCAAATAGCTACAAACGTAAACAAGCCATTAAGAATTCATTTCATGCAAACAGATCCATTCCAGCTCACAAGAAAACAAAAGCCATCTGGAACAGCAATAGTCTCAATCACATACTACATGATCAGTTACCTGATAAAGCACAACAATGCTAGAGGTGTTGTGCAGCTAATAAACACAAAAGAACTTCCAATAACAGATTCCTTGCTAAAAGTGTGAGGATTTAAGAGGCGGAGACAATAGTCTTGAGTGAAGAGCAGAGGAGCAGCAAAACAGAGGTGGCAGTACGTAAATACTATGTAGAAGGGTTGGACAGCACAATCAAGAACTGTAATGAATTCCTTCAGAATTACCAGAGAACTGAACATCAAACTTAATACTTTCTTATCGGAAGTGCTAAGCAAGTTTATCCTTGCGTGTTTTTTGTTTTATTTTATTTTTGCTATAAAGAATTACAGAATATTTGCTAAGTGAAACAACTTTTAAAGCAGAAAAGGAAGTCTCAGCTTCAATGTTTACATCCAGTTCTTTTACAGACCTTATTAACTTTCCATAAGTTTAAATGCAAGGTGTCAGAAAGGGAAGTGGGAAAGGAGAAAATTAATCTCGCCTCCCCTTTTTCATTACATATACATAACCTAACTTAACCACCTACAAAAAAAAAAAAAAAACCATTTGAAATTTTGAAATACTAGAAACACTAGTTCTTTGGTTTTGTACAAATTCTTCAGAAAGCTCCAATATGAGGAACTTAGAGAAGGATTTTAATCTTCCAAGCACTGTTTTCTGAATCACATTTTTCTCTTTCCATACTGAAAAGTAAATTCTCACTCACATACTTTATCTGATGCCATGAATATGCTAATTCTACAGCTTTTATAGGAAAAAAATGTAGAAAAGATACAAGTTCAGTGTTGAAAAACATGCGTTTCAAAAACATTTTTGTCTTCATAGATCAAGCCTATTTTATTACTTTGCCAGTTTATTACTTTTTTCAGTCTAAAACAAGTGACCGCACTCCTGGTTTCATGCCTTTTGTAAAAAAAATCCTGCAAATACTTCAGTTATCAGCATCCCTTTCCAAGTTCTGCCTGCAATGCATCCTTTCTACTAATCAGCTTTAGAGAAGCATGAGCCCAAGCCTGCAAAGGTGTCTCAGAATGTCTACTTGTATAGTTACAAGACCTATATGAAACAGACACTACTTCTAGCATTGTAAGTAATAGACCAAGTTACCCAAATAAAGATTTGCTTTAAAAAAAATAAAGATCCCACACCTACCCACATATTGGATTCGCTATTTAGTTGAAAATTGTCATGGAAGCATTCGAATGAGTCCCGCAGAGGGCCACAAAGATGATCAAGGGGCTGGAGCATCTCTCCTATGAAGACAGACTGAGGGAGTTGGGGTTGTTCAGCATGGAGAAGAGAAGGCTCCGTGGAGACCTTATAGTGGTCTTCCATTACCTAAAGGGTTCCTACAGGAAAGCTGGGGAGGGACTCCATGTCAGGGAGTGCAGTGATAGGACAAGGGGTAATGGCTTTAAACTAAAAGAACGTAGGTTTATATTAGATATTGAGAATAAATTCTTTACTATGAGGTAGCGTAACACTGAAAAAAATTGCCCAGAGAAGGTGTGGATGCCCCATCCCTGGAGGTGTTCAAGGCCAGGCTGGATGGGGCTTTGAGCAACCTTGTCTAGTGGGAGGTGTCCCTGCCCATAGTAGGGGGCTCAGAACTGGATGATATTTAAGGTCTGTCCCTTCCAACCCAAACCATTCTATGATTACACCCAGATTATCCTCCAAATTATCTCCTTTCCACTAGCTACCAGAATTTGTGTTAGAAACAGGAATGCATATAAAATCATTCCTCTTAAGCATATTTTATTTTTTTGCCTTTGAGCATTATCTTTAGTTCTCAACATCTATATCTCTTATTATTTTCTATTCCTGAATATGGCTTTGGTAAGAGATTTACAGAAAACTTAGGCCAATTAAAAGCCTATGCGTGAGTGATAAAAATAAGTCATAGCCTTACACTGAAACCCAAGAGAATAAATACTTAGTAGATAGGTATATAGGAAAAAAAAAATACATATTGTCTGGAAGTTTTATACCTATGAATAACTACAAACATAACTCTTACCAGCCCACTGCAATTTCTCATGTAGATGCAAAACTTACTGTATAAAGCACCTGGTTCTTTGAAAAACATAGTTTATATTTGTTCCATGAGAAGGAGGGGGAACAACATTAACAGTTTTGCTCAGACATATCCGTGACTATACTACAAGTTTTATCAGGACAGAAACATTAGTAGAATAGAACCTGCCTTGTAATAACTACTAGAGCAGTTAAACCTTCCACTGAAGACATTGCTGAAGTTAAACATATAAAGAACTGTTCTTCCAGACTCTTAATTTCAAGAGGAAGGGAACATGTTGATATAAGACTCAATACCCTTACAATTAAAGGATTAGCAGCAAATAACTAAGACCACACCGGCAACTTCAACTATAACAGCACTAAAAATGTTTCCTGTTAAAAAATGCAATTCTCTCCTTAGTACTGCTTCAGAAAAGAGAAGAATGTTTTAGGCAATTGACCCTACATATATGAATACAAAAGTTAACTGTTCAGGAAGAGGAATGTTGAAGTATGTCTTTTAAAGCTATGTTCTGTTTTGCTCCCAAGTCTTTTGCATTTCTAGTAAAACAATCACAGAACCCATTTATGTCACTAATTCCATCACAGTAACATTAACTGCATCTTGCTGAGTTTCAGAAATAATGTATTTCCCATATTTGATATAATCTGATTTACAAAAAGGCTAGCTGAATCAAACCACATCTGCCTGCTAATGCCAGCCAGTACACTCACCTGAACAGAGAAACGTTAAATGGGATGAAAGAAAAGGAACTGAAACTAAGTTACTCTGAATAAACATTTTCTTTTTAACAAAATTGGCAACTTCATTCTTCATTCATTTGCTCTCTGTCCAACTTTCTCAGAGATCTGAATTGCATATGGAAGAACAGAAACAGAAATATTTGGAGGGGAAGAAAAAACAAAGTGATGAGCAAGGACAGAAGCACAAAAGGAAGCATGCTCCCTCTTCAAGTGGGTTCAGAAAGTAAACAGAAGTCTTCCCTGATGCCAGCAAGCAGCCCTATGGAGCTCTATCAAGTGGCAGGAAAGCAAAACTAATTCCTTTCATAATCAAACATGGGTTTATTTCTTAATCCTTAATGCAGTATTCCATGTCCTACCCTGTAGGGCTATTCCACATATTAACTCCCGTTTTCATTCAATAAATACAATTACCGTAAGACCCTACAAAAATTAAAAAAAAAAAATCACTAAGCATAAAGAGTAGAGCACGTTATACATGGCTTCAAGAATCTATATAGGTGTATCAGTCTGTATGCAGAAGACCTTTCTTAGCTAATTCCAAACATGGATATGGAAAGTATTACTGCCAGTTGGTTACACTACCATTGCTGAATACTGGTAGCTATTCTCATATAAAAACAAAAAATAAAAGAAAACCCCACAATTGTCATAAGGTAATTTCTACGTTAACTACACTGTATAATTTATAACACGAGTTAAGATCTACCACTTCCCCTTCTGTGTATCAGCCACAATCCCATATTATATTTATCAGCGTTCACAAAATGGAAGAGTTTTACCCTCTCAGACGAATGTAAACAACTGTTTGAAAGGGCATTCCACTATTACCCTCGGAGCCTCTCCCACACATTTCTTCCCACTACAAAAGAAATCGGTTACGGGGATTAGAAGCGGCTCCCCTAGCGTGGCAGCACGGGCCCTGCCGGGAGAAGGCGATCCAACAGACACAGCGGTGCCCCGTACCCGGAACGGGGAGCGGCGCTCCGCGAGAGGCCGCGGGGCGGCTCCTCGGCCCCGCTTCCTGCCGTTGCCGGGCCGAGCCCGGGCACCTGTCGCCGCGCTCGCCGCACACTCCCAAGCCCCTGCCAGTGCCGGGAGCAGAAGGAGGAGAGCGCCCCCCCCCTCCGCGCGGCCCGTAGCACCCCCGGGAGGCAAGAAGCGGAAGGAGAATCGGCGGCAGCAGCACCGGGGCCAGCCCCACGCAGGACAGAGCTCGCCCAGCCGCCCTCTGCGCCCGAGCAAGTGGCGGGCACGGGGGGCGCCCGCGGAAGCCCCGGTAGCGTGCGGGACGCGGGCGGCCCGCCCCCTCACGGACGGACTGGGCCCGGCGCCTGGGCCTGCACCTTCCCCCAGCTCCCCCAGCGCGCCGCGGCCGCCAGCGGCCCCGGCCGGCCTCGGCGCCGGCACCGCGCACTCACCAGGTGGCTGCTAGTGCTCGCCATGGGCCCCGCCCGGCCGGCGCGGCCCGCGCTCCCGTCGCCCTTTAAGAGCCGAGCGCACGGCCGCCCGGCCCGAGCCAATGGGGCTCTCGCATCCTCCGCCCGTGACGTCACCCACAACAATACTCCCCCCGCCACGGGCAGGACTTCCGCGCAGCCCGCCAAGCCGTTGGTCGAGCCGCCTGCTACTCACTTGCGAGCCCGGACGGAGCGTCCCCCGTCAGCCTCAGCGTCCGCTGCCAATGCGGGCATGCGCAGACGCCGCGCTTTCGCTCTGGGCTTCGCTTCCTGCCAGGAAGCTGTGTGGGGTGAGGGCGGCAGAAGCCTCCCCAGCTTCCGCCCGAAGCGCCCATCCGGACGCTCCCCGCGGCGTAAGGGCGCTGCGGGAGCGACGAGCAGGTGGCGTCAGGAGAAGGCGGTGCCGCCGGGCCGCGTTCTGCGCCGCTCGGCGCCTGGTGTCGTCGTTCTGCGCGTCCGCCAACGCGCCTCCTGCCGCCTGCTCTCCCGGCTGCGGCCCGTACCTCGAGGTGCGAGCTTCCGCTGACTCGTTACTGTTACGAACCCAAACGTGTAACAGATACAGTTTCAATGTAGGCGTTCTTAAAAGTCTGACTTCTCCGGAGGGGAAAAAAAAAAAAAAAAATGTGCTGTGCTCCTTGGGTATGAATTCACTGAATCTGACATGCACTTTTCATTACAAGGCTTTCACCATCTCAGAACTAAATAATTTTCATCCTTTGTAATAAATACACCCAACAAATACTCATCAACACCTTTAACTGCTATATGGTATAACAAATGAGACCTTGTTATTTTAGGTAGGTGTGTATGCAGAAAGCATTTCAACAGGTTATCTTGCCAACCTGTGTTCATGAGTACATAGAATGTACTTTACTCACAGAAGCCAGCCAGATCCAGTGTGAAGCACTAGGATCACAAACACTGAGAATGATGGGCCGTTTGTGCATGACACCTTCTAGCAAACTATTTTGTCAAAGGATTATTGAATTTTAAGAAATTACTCAAAAGGGTAATGCAAGGAAATACCATATTTTTTGCACAGCCTTATCAGAATTTACAAATTACAAATAATTAGCCTCAAATAGCGCTGGGGCAGTTGGGCAGGACAGCAGTCTTGCAGTGTCCTAGGGGTAAACTACTTTAGAAAGATTTCTACAATAGCCAGTGTAAATCAACCTTCTTGCATGGTGATTTTTTGCTTCACGGACATCTAGGACAACGGATCACCATATTCCTTTTTAAATATATATATGTGCTTATTATATATATGTATTCATACTTTCACCCATCTGTTTTTCAGGCTATCCAAATTCTTGGCCTTTCTTACAAGCTGTATTTTCTTTTCGGGATTCTTTCCAACAGATTTACATCTTCCTGAAGATGTTTGTTTTGCAAAAATACTTTACAGTGAATTCCATCTAGCCCTGCAGAATTTAACAAACCTGTTAAGTGGTTTAAGTCAAATTCTCTATCTGCTACTATCATCTTGTTAAAATGAATCATAATTATCTTCATAGTCAAACTATATTGTGCTAGTGAAACAAAAAGATGCAAAGGATCTATTTGAATTCATGTATTTGAAAACCAGCAGAGTGGCATCGTGCTCAATAGCCACACTGTTACAGTATTAATGCCCTATCAGAGCTATTAATAAACTTTCTGCTACTTGGCAGAGTTTTCCTAGTCTCCTTACCATAATCCAGTATTTCCCAGAAGTATTTTATTTTCATGATACCATGGTATTTGTTACTACTAATAATAACAGTACCATTCTTCTGCCTAGCCTTATTTGATAAGAGGATCTTATGCTTTTCCCTAATTAATTTACACCTCAACGGCATTCCTCAGGAAATGTCTAATTTTCCAAGAACCGAACCAAGTGCAACTACATTCTTCTGCAGCACAGGGTGCTCACCTTCACCTGTCACATGGCATCTAAACTGAGTCAAAACGTAGGAAAAGCCTACTCTAGTTTTAGCAGCCTAATCTAGTGAACTATGTCCCTACCCATGGCAGTTGTGTTGGATCAAGATGATCTTTAAAGGTCCCTTCCAACCAAACTATTCTGTGATTCTACTTTACACCTTTGAAGTCTGTGAAACCGGTAATCTTCCAGCAGAGGGCAATGACATGTTGGAGAATATGCTGTCTAACAAGGCATTAGTACAAAGTGTCTGGGAGCAGCACAAGACAAGGCTGCCCTAACAGAGGGTGGGACAAGTAGGGCAATCCCAGCACCAGCAGTCCCTCACCACACAAAGTGCAGCATAGTCCTAGCTGGTCTGAATAAAGTGGGCAGAGCCTGGTAACAGGGTTTGCTGATACTCCCAAACAAGTTGAGGTGATGGACTGGGTCCAGGATCCACACAAGAGCAGCAGGGATGAAGGTGGACCTACAGACAAAGCTCTAACAAAAGTCTAAGGTCCTTATAGGGGGTTGGGCTAGAAATGAGGCTACAACATGGTTTCAGGATCCAGCTGTGATTCAGAAACAGGACTGGAGATAAACTACATTATCAGTCCACATCTTTCATCCATTATATAATGTACTTACATCCCAGGCCCAGAGGCCATCCAGAAAATGACATGGAGACAAAATTGGAGACAGACATACACCTAAATGAAAGCTAAATGGATCTTCCAGGTGATGGGCCAAGGATGTGGGGTAGAGGTCCCAGGTGACACTGGTCAGGCCAATTAAGGCCTATCGGTGCACTTAAGTCCATGATACTAAGACAGATGGCACACAGCAATTCTATTTACAGAGAAATGTATTCCATCTGTGTTCTGGATCTTGTGGCTACAGAAAGCATTTTCATAACTGACATGTGAAAATCACATGTATGGTATTAAACCCAAAGAGATATATTATTTTTAATACAAAATTTGCAAATGCTAACAACCTTGTTGCAGTAATAGGAAAACTTTGAATATAACAAACACCAGAAGTTATGAGAGGCATAAGACCACAGAATCATCTAGGTAGGAAAAGATCTTTCACCATCAACCTGACCTGCCGAGTCCCATCACTAAACTATGTCCCTCAGTGCCATGTTCACACATCTCTTAAAATACCACCAGGGATAAGGACTGCACCACTTCCCTGGGCAGCCTGTTCCAATGCTTGATGAGGAAACTCTTCCTGGTATCTAACCTAAACCTCCCCTAGTACAACTTGAGGCCATTTCCTCATGATTTTAGGGCATGAAAGTAAGAGAAAGTGATGTGAGGGGTCAACAGTCTTTAAATAGCATATACGATCTCTTAGAAGAAGAAACTGGTATTAGGAGTCAAAATGTTGTAGTACCTATGTGTTTGGCACTGTTGCACCTCCTACTGCAATAGCTGTGGGAAACTACTGTGCAAGCCACTAAAACCTGTGATCTCATTGCAAAGATGAGGTAACCAGTTCTACACACAGAAACCAAGTGAGGCATGCTATTGATTTATGTGAAAGCATTTGTAATTTTTTTCTCTAGTACTCTGAATCTCATTCTGAAGATATCTATTGTCTGGTTTTGGATGTGAAAGCATGTTATGAAAAAGTCTTGAGTTGTCCACACCAATGCCCCTATTTCTGTTTGAAACGGATGCTTTATTTAGATCTGTCTGGAGCATATAACTGGCACTGCCTGTATTAGGCATCATATCAGTCAGCTTGGCTCAGAAAGCCATATAGTTTTGGGTCTGCAGTATAAAATTAATATAACTATACTGCTCTAGACGCAGGCAAGTACTGCATAATACTGGACTGTGGATACACAATGTCTAGCATTGACAGTGCTGCAGCAGTTTCTGTGCTTCACTGCCATATGCAGTGAAGATCAGAAGTGTGTAGATCAAAGCAATCTGTCCAACAGCCCTAAAATGATAAGGCTTAACACAGGGCTTTCAGATTTTGCCAATTAACTTGCTCTATTCACGAATGTCAAGGAAGAAGCAATCCAAGCGTTGTAGCTTTGTGTTGCAACTTAATCCCTGGTTTGCATGCTGCTAAAAACAAAAAAGCACTCCTCCCCCCCTTGTGTATTAACTCTCTTTTCTAGCATAAAAAGAACAACCCCTCCTCTTTACCAATTACTATCACCAGCACAAAAATATGCATGTCATCAAATACTTGCTTTAAAACTGATAGTTTAGATCTCTGTTCTTGATTAGTGCTTCTCTCTTCAGAATTTGAGTAGTGCCTCTAGCAGGAACAGATCTGTAGATTAGATTAAATTACTGAAGATTAAAATGACTATTTTTAATTTTTGGTGATTTTATTGGCTAGAAGAATATATGCATGAGTGAAAATGTGGATGGCTCTGTGAAAGAGCATACATTCTCCCCTAAAATGAGGGGTTATGCTGGTCTGGAGGGGCCTGTGCTGATACAAAAAGACACTACATTCAGTCTCTCTATTTGCTTTTGCTTCTCTGTCTCGTTAAGTTTTGTGTTTTTTCTTCCATAGCCCAACCTGCTGCTCCTTATGCCCACATCTGATGATAATTGTTCCCTTTATCCTTTTGCATTTATTACTAGTTTAGAATACCTTTTTAAGTAAACAAGACTTCATGAAACTGCTTCATTTTCTGTGCAGACATGTTTGTATGCAAGGGCTGTCTAGATATGAGAGATTTAAGATACAATTGATTTGACAATTTTAGGAAGCATCCCTCTGATTCTGAAGATTTGAAACTTGGGAATGCTGCATCAAGCCAGACGAAAAGCTTGGTCTAAAAAGGGGTCTAAAAGCTTGGGAATCACCAAAATCCTGCAGGCATGTGGTCTTGTTTTACATATTTTCTTCTGCATAGGAGATTATAGCAACTGATCGTAGCATCAGATTCTTTTCTTGCCATTAGATTGTGGTATAATATAAAAAGCACCCTTGAATATTGTTTTTACAAGATAAAAAACACAAAGGACAGAAAACCCCTGTGCTTACCACACTGAAAACAAACCACTGCTGGCACCTCCTGTGGCTGTCTCCCAAGCTGGCTGCGGACACTTAATTCTTTTGCTGCTTTTCTCACAGATGAAGACTTCCTACAATAGTTCTCTGGCTTAGCACATTTTTTGGGGGGGAAGAGTTAGTCAGTCTACTTTTTTTACTTATAAATGAAATCTAACTTTGCACTGCTAAAATTAGTGCTAATAGTCAACAGAAACACATGACTCATTCTCTTAAGAGAAGGAGGGAATGAATGTGAGCAACTCTAGGTATGCATATGCCAGTTAGTGTAGATATACATATACACTTCTCCTTATGCTTGCTACAACTGCTGAGCCCTTTAAACTTAGGAGATGCAACTAAGACTCCAGGAATCTGTTTGGTGGGTAATCACCCATATATTCCTGTCTCTAAGGCAGGAAGTAAAACTCCAGAAACTGAGCTCAGAAAGGCTGTACCTGCTAAGCAGACAGGCAAAAGACTAGTCAATTCTGAAGAACAAATAAAATCCCTGGAGAGGCAGTGGGCCTGGACTGTTTTGTGATGAAACGTTGGTTGTATTATTCTTGTTTTTCACCTTTTTCCCTTAGATCATCCCAGCCAATTAACCTTGGAATACACTTACGTTAAAATCAAAGCAGTACATGGGGCTTAGTTTCTGCAAAATAAAAAGTTACAGCTATTCAGAATAATGAAGCTCAAGGCCCACTGCCCAATTATTTTTAAATAGCGCAATTCTAAATTCTGATGAAGTCATGAACCATTTGAATCAATTTAGAATCTACATTAAAAAGCAAAATTAGCATCTTTAGGAAAAAACAAACAAACAAACAAAAATTTATTGTGGTTTTATGAGGAGTCATACATAGTTCTCAAATAACAAATGGGTTTAAATCATGATTCAGTACATTGCAAATATTGTTGCTTCTCAGTCCAGCAGGCATTAGTTTTCAGGCCACAGTAAATGATGAGTTAATCTGAATTACAGTGAGGAAAGGACTATGTGCTGAGAGTAGAGCAGCTGTCTCACAATTAAGTTTGGAAAGCATCATCTTGCATGCAATTACAACAGCTCTTCTTGGGGAAAAATAGCAGGTCTGCTGCTGCATCCTTAGACTAGAGAATTGCTGGACTTCTGTGGCTGCCAGGAGGTTAATTTGGGGAAAGGCATGGTCATGGTCATGTCTCTCCTGAGACAGCAGATTTTGCTGTGGCCAGTCCTGGCCATGTCAGGGATATTTGCTAGCCAGAGGAGTGGGTCACAATCTTTTATTGAAGTAGAAAAATTAAAGATTTAGCTAAGAATGATACATGATTGTAATTGTTTGCACAGTCACCATTTAAGCCATTTGGGAAGACAGTGTTGTGAGATGAGAGGGCAGCAAAAGGTCTTTGTGGGCAGCATTCCTCAAGAAAGGCCATTCTGATCATTCTGATGTTTGACCAGACCATTACCATCAGAGAGCTTCAGTAGTTCAGCAGCAATCAAACCTCCTGTGGTATCATTGTCACACAAAGTGCAATAGTCACTATTGCTGAAGGACACATTTGCCATCTCCAAAGATTCCTGAAGCATAAGGAAGTCACCCTTTCCATGCTGTAAGTGAGAAGGATAACTCCTTCCCATGCTAGATCTGTCAAGGTTGGCTTTAATTATTTCAGAAATTTTCAGGCCAACTGTATCATCAGCATGGTTTTGTGCTAAGAATAGTGCCAGCTTCACTTCCATCTCTTCTGCTCTTACATACCTGCTGGGGACATACTGCTGGCTTGGACCAGAGGCACACATTTCTTCTGCAGCAACAAGATTTGTGCTTTCCACAGGCTTCAAGGAAATCTGGGAAATCAGTTCCCGAGTGTTTAGCTCAGAAACTCCATCTATAGTCACTTTGTTTGAGTTGCTTGCCTCTTCTCTTCTGAGTTGATTCCAAGCTTCATTAGGTCCAACCCAGTCCTAGTGAAAGGATCAGTAAGTTCAGAACATTTTGCTCAAAGGTGGAATTTTCAGAATAACTGTTCTTTTTGTATGGCTTTGGCACAGCAATCCAGAGGTTTAGTGCAAATCTAATGGGCAAAATTTAAGTAACAGGGTAGAGAATCTAGCATTTAACTGCCCTGAAGAAAGATTTCACATGAAATTTTCAAGATTTCACCTCCAGAATATACTGCAAGCTGCTCGTATTGCTTTGGTTTTGCGAGGGCAGCATGCACCTTTAGTGTTCAGCAAGTGTACAAGAAGATGGAAGACAAGAGAATGCAAGTGCACTAATGATGTTTCTTGGTTTTTACTTCTTCCATTAAATGTTTTCACTTTTTTTTTTTTTTTTTTTTTTTTTTCCAGTTATGCTATTCAAACATACTTAAGATATTGGGAAAGCTAGAGGAACATGCTAGAGGACAGCAACAATGTTGATTAACTACTAAGGAGAAGCTGCCACTTGAGAAAAAGACTGGTGATTCCTTGGTCCTGCTTTTTCTACCTAACAGACAAAATACTCAGTTCTCTGTAAAAGGAAACCTTGATTTGTTAAACCAAAGTAACTCCTGAATACTGTGCTTGGTTACCAGTGTTATCTGTCTGAAAAATATCAAAAGCATCACTTATTGGTAATACATGGAAAGATCCTCTGGATGCAGAAAAACGTACGAGTGATGGATGGATAAGGAGCAAGCTACTGGAGGGGTTTTATTTTTAAGGAGAGAGAAGATGGACAGTGGCTCCAGCGGTATAGTTAGTATGTGGAGGCAGGAAATTAGGTGAGAAACCATGAAGTCCCAGTAAGACCAGAGCTACATGTTCGTAACAATGCTCAGGACCTAGAATGATCAATCCTAGGAAAAAATCCTCCCCTCAAAAACCGAGGATCATAAGAAATAAATTAAACATTTCTTACCTTAAAATTCCCATTATGCAAATTATAGAGTGGATGAAAGAAAGCAGCTGGTGTGGGAATGTTAAAGCAGGAGAGGCTTTTTGCCCTGAATTGAGAAAATAACACTTAAAAATCAAAAACAGACAATTGTTCTGTATTCTGTCTCAATGATATAGCACACTGGCTAAATGAAAGCCCAATTCTTCTGATAGAAAGATTGCAGTAGAATTTCATTTCATGTGGTTCCTGACATCTTGTGGGTATGCAATTATCTGCCTCTCACACATGCTTTTAATGTTCCTAACCCAAAGTGCAGCCTTCTCAAAGTTTTCTGAGGAATGCTATATGCATTCAACTCATTACTGATCTATTACTCATTATATGTACTGAACTATTTATGCATTTGTTTAGCATCTTGTTTGATCTAAACCACCTTTTCTAGCAGTATTTTAGAGCATGCAAGTTTCATTAAACTTAGACAGAGAAATTCTGCCATATATCATAGTCCGTCCATTAGAGTTTTTCCTGTACAAACATTTTATCATATGAATATCATATATTCTGTTTCCCTCAGAGCAACATGTATATGGAGCATAATAATGTATGTCAAGTCAGAAAGGGAAGAGGTAGGAGACTGGCTTTTGTGATACCAGCATAAAAGAATATAGAGGATGGTTGAACCAAGGTTTTAGATGCACTTTTTTTTTTTTTTTTTTTTTTTTTTTTTTTTTTTTTTTCTGTATGACTTGGTCCCAGAACCTAAGAAACACAGAACCTGAGTCAGTGTAGTTTGCCAGTTTGCCTATATTGGTATTTCACATACTGACTACTGGCAGGTATGTCACAAATAGCTTAACACTGATATCAGTGTAACCATCTTTGTGGATTGCTGTATGCTTCCACTTTTAGGTTACCTACATGAGACAACTCAAAATTTCCATGTTTTTCTGTCCTGGTTTTGGCTAGGATAGAGCTAATTTTCCTTCCAGTAGCTGGTATGGTACTGTGTTTTGGATTTAAGATGAGAATAATGTTGATAACACACTGATGTTTTAACTGTTGCAGAGCAGTGCTTACACTAAGCCAAGAACTTTTCAGCTTCTCATACTGTCCAGCCAGCGGGCAGGATGGGTGTGCAGCAGGAGATGGGAGGGGACAGAACCAGGACAGCTGACCTAAACTGACCAAAGGGATATTCCATACCATGTGGCATCATGCTGAACATTTATATGGGATGGCTGTCTGCAGTGTGGGGAGAGGGACTGCTGCTCAGGGACAGCCTGGGCATCAGTCAGCGGGTGGTGAGCAATTGCATTGTGCATCACTTGTTTTGTACACATTATTATTAATAGCACTAATATCATTATTATTATTTTCATTTATTTTCTGTCCTAATAAACAGAACACAGAAGCTTTCACTTTTTTTCTGATTCTTTCCTCCACTCCCCTGGGGCGGGTGGGGGGGGAGGGTGAGCAAATGGCTGTGTGGTGCTTGGCTGCTGGACAGGTTAAACCACAACAGGTTAATATTTCTTTAACTCCAAGAGACCCTCAGCCTTGACCTTTAGGTGAGCTTGGGTGCCAAGAAGGCACTTTGGTCTCCTTAATAACTGAATAGTGGGTCATTAATTATCATTAGCCAAGAATCACATCATATCCTGAGAACATCAAAAGAGCTTTTGAGCATGTTAGAATCTGATTGCACAGCAGAAACATGAAGCAAAATGGATGTAAGGACACTACACTTACTCTCTGTAGGTTATAAAGATCAAGAGAAACTTAAAAAAGAACTATAACATACCTTGAAGAAAGCTTGCGGTTCCAAAATAAATAGAGCAGGGTGCCAAAACTCAGAGGAATGAACAAGAACTGCAAAGTTCTGGAATTAAAAAGCTTTTCAGACACTTCTGGTATACCTAGGAAAAGAATCATCCCCCCACCAAAAAAAAAAAAAAAAAAGATAAAAAGCCTGAAAGTTAAGATAGATCCCCAAATAACTAAGCAATACAAATGAAATAAGTAGTTAAAGACCTCAAGGAAAGTAATTTGGTTATGAAAACTTGAAGGAAACTTATTCTGATTTTAAAAAGCTTCATTTTACCACGCATCTTCCTTTTTTTTTTTTTTTTCCTCCTTTCATTTTTAAAAATCAGTATGGACATGAAAAGACATGAATTAAGATAAAAACAATATTCTTTGTACCTTCTCTTTGAAACACTGTTGTCTGGCTCCACTCACTCCACTGACTATGGTACGAATCCTCATTTTCAGAAACTTTGCAGCGAACTCGTGCAATGTAAGAGATACCACTGTGAAACTCTGTGCCTTCAATTTCTATTTGTGGTAGTGAACTTGGTGGTGTCTTGTTCAATGCAAACTGCAAATCATTACAAAAACAGGATTCAGGAGATGATGATGCATTGTTCTTCACTATTGATGTTTTACATAAAACCTTTCTGTCTTGATATGGAAAGACAGAAAAGTTATCTTAAAACAGTCAGCTTCCAGAAGACCCTGAGCAGAGTGGCAAGGCCATTCATTGCACCAAGAGCAAGTCAGCATGAGTGTGTAGCTCATCCAGTTACCTCCCATGACACGCTGTACTCCTTGTACTGCAACTCATATTGAAGAATTTCAATGAGGTACCAAGGCACACTCCACCATATCTGACACTTGCTTGCAGTAATGTTGCTCTGGATGTTCAAAGGTGGATCAAGCTTTACTGCAAACAGAGAGGTAGGTTTTCCACAATATTTGGGACTGGAATACCACAGAAGAAGATGCATGTTTCTAGGCTGATTAAAGTCTTGGAAGATAAAGCTGGTTCTAAAGAGTGATACTAAGACCAGCAGTAGTCTGCATTAGCTTACAGGGTAGGTCAGAACAGCTACAGAACTGACATAAATTAATGATAACTCAAATAGCCCCTGGGGACAGTCCTGCAATCAAAGAACAACTCCAGATATATCATTCTGCTCTTCCAATGTAACACTAGAACAGATAGGCTCTGAGATTTCAAATACTAGGGCATTTGTCTAAAGTACCAGGCCATGGGACCTAGGATTTTATCTATAACATAGATTCCTCATGACTTCATTTCTTTCAAAAACCAACCAACCAACCAAACAAAAAAACCATAGAAGCAATCCAATTGTACAAGAAAACAGGATGAAGACCAGAAGTATACCCAAAATGTGCTCCAGAACCATCCCTCTCTGAAGTCCAGAAAAAGTCATTATAGAGAGACACTGGAACTGCATCCTTAAGGATAAAAACTATGTAGTGTACTCTGCAGGAATGGACATTTTAGCTTGTTTCCATTATTTTCACTTGCTGTCTTTGAGACACTCTTTTTCAGAAAGTACGTTAGATCCATCCCAAAGATGCTAGGCAGAGCCTCATTCTATAGCTGCTCTGGTTCATACTTACTGTGCTTGCGGGGATTGTATTCTGGAAAGGTAATGTATGTATGATTACTCTCAAAGAAGTTGCCTTGGAGAGAGACTCTATAACCATCTGTTTCCAAGATCTGGCTGGCTAAGTGGATTGTGCAACGATACTGATTCTGCATGTTGTCTCTGGCAGTCAGTTGGCAGCTGGCGTTTTGACCCTTTGACCAGAGGCTAAAAAAATAAGAAGGCTGAAAGTTTTTTTTTAAGTCATATGATTAACTGCTTTATGGTTTATGAAAGAGGTATGGCAGCTTTGCACAGCAACACATTCAGGAAGAGTATGTCCCTCCTTAGTGCAGACAGCAGAGAAAGCAGTGCTAAAACTGGCTGGACAGCAGGGTTGAAGAAGGAGGAAGGAAACAGCCTCATAACCTCACTGCTGAGAGCACTAAGCCTCCCAGCAGCTGCACATAGTACCCTGTACCTAACCCCTGCTCCTTCTGAAAGTGAAAGGGCTGCTATGCATTGCTGCCAGGAAAGTGGCGGGGCAGGGGGGGTAAACCACCTAATGTAGCCATTTATTAGTAAATTTTTCCTGTTGCTTGTGGCCCCACAATAATCTGGGTACCATAGTTTATCAAGTTGGCATTTTTTCCATAGATTAAAATCCTGTATCATTAAGAGTTACGCTATTTTTTACTAAACTATATCAGAATACAATAACGTATCTAATGCTGGAGTGGCTTACCCTTGTGTAACAGTTTACTAGTTATTAATAATCAAGACAACTTTATTACATTGTGTAAACACATTTATCTTGAATTAGCATATCACAATGCTTATTATCCTGTCACCTAGCAAACTATTCATTGGTTTTCTTTTAGAGATAAAATTAATTCACATAATAAACCTGTTACTAAAACTTATAATTCACTGGACTTTCAAAATCCTTTAAGTATATATATAAATTAGATTAAACCAGTAGGAGTTTAATTTTTAGGCAGCAAGGTGATTAGAAATTGATGAGGCAGCTTCATGTAAGATCAGCCTGGAAGTCCTCAAATGCCTGTGAACCAAGGCTGCAAAGGAAGGGCTCTCTGCACTGAGAGGCCCTTGCCAGCAGATGACACTGGACTCATGGACCACCCTGAGCCTGCAGGAGACTGTGCAGCTGCATGGGCGAGACCTCTGCTGCAGCCCTGGTGACTGTGAGCCCATGAAAGGCTGCTGTGAAGGGAGCAGCTGCCAAGGCAGCCCAGGATTGTATCAGTGAGATGGCTGAGATGGCTCTGCCCAAAGCAAGCAAAGCCCCCAGCCAGGCCCCATCTTGGCTCCTCCATGCTGTCCTTCCCACACCAGCGCCGGGACTACCACAGACAACTCTTGGCTTGCAGCTCTTACTTTGTGAAGTGCAGGTAGAAAGGTCCATGTCCCACAGGCTCCTCCACTGCCCACATGCAGTTCACAGTAGTCACATAGTTATTCAGGCAGCTGAGACTGCCAGGGAACTCTGCAGAAGGAGACCAGAGCTGCATTTGTTACCACGTGATGAGGCCTAAAACATATTACTTGCTAGTGCTTCCTTTACTGATGCCTTCCTCATGATATTCTTCCTCTGTATCTCACTTCTCTGCATGAGTGTAAGAACTTAGGGCAGGGACCTCGAGCAGTGGCTGTTTTTTCTGCTGCTCAGCTTGTCCAGTATGCTTTCAGTTGCTTAGGTCTGGCATTACCAGCCAGATGTACTAGTTCCTGGGACCCCAGAAAGTGCAATCACAAGATCTTGTATTCTATGCTTTAGAGTCTGTGTATGAAAACAAAAATGTGTATACACCCCTCCCACCATGGACCTATTCCAGATTTCCCCTTACCTCTGCCTTGTCCTCCACCAAGGAGTAGCACAGCAGTAATGCACAGGTGAAGGCCCAGCTGCTGCACATCTTGTCCCATTCCAGACAGTATCTAAAACAGACCAATCATTACAAGCAGTTTTGTCAATAGCTGTACCAGCAGGCTGAAGCCTGATACAAGCTGACCTTGTCTGTCAGGCATGGCACCAACTCAGGTATGCCATGTCATCTTATAGGGACTGTTCTCACAACAGCAACTACTACTTTGCATAGGAATATAAAGCACCAGCCACCTGAAAGCAGATCTTTAATTCCTGCTTGATCTTTTTTAGTCTTTTTCTCTACTTTCCTTTTCTGTTTTTTTTTTGTTGTTGTTATTGGGTTTTGTTGTTTGTTTGTTTGTTTGCTTGTTTTTTTGCATGCACCTGGCACGTGAGAATTTAAGAGCAGCACAGAGCCACAGTGGATCAAAATGAAGGCTCACGTGTCCTGTTTCTGATAGTAACTGAAAACAGGTGCTTAAAGAAAAGTGTAATGATAGAGAAAGCAAAGATATTTTTCTCTGAGAACCTTCTCAACCTCCAGACATTTGCAGCTCAGGTCTCCTGGAGCAGGCATAATTTCTGCATCTTCAAGTCTTTCGTGGATTTTCCTCTCATGAGCTCGTCCATCAGCAGTAGTTACCTTCTGAAAGCCATCTACACAATAAACACTGCTCTCTACATTTAATGATGGATTTTTTTAAAAAATTATTTTTTATTTTTTAAACTTGACAGAGTCAAGTAACTGTTTTTCTGGCAGTTTCCTGGCAGAAATCTTGGTTTTCTCCTTACTAGAGGAATATTTGCTTGAGCTGCTTATGTCATTAAACTTTTGAGGCCACTTTAAGCCACTTGGAGTTGCCTTGAGCTACTGTGAAAGGGTTTGAGGTCAGATACAAAAGCTGGGATAGAAAAGGGTGTTCTATCCTAAAGTCTTTTTGTTTTAGACTTCTTCCCATTTCATAGCTGAATAAAACCAAGACCTACCATTTTTCTTTCTCTCTCTCTTACACACACACACAGGAAGCCACAATTCCAGGCAGATAACCAAGTTGCTCACCTACAGCATGAGAATCTTGGGATCATATTTTCTTCCCGTATTTCCTTGCTGCCAAAGAAAATTTCAGAAGGCAGAAATGGAGAGAACAACTGATATATTCCTGGTCAAAGCACTCATCTGGGATATGGAATACTTAGGACCTAGTCATTGCCCCAGTTTACTGAAGGAGACTGTATAGGTGTTTGAAATATTGCAGTGTGCAATATTGAATGCTGTCTCTCTCTGAGATTACGTGGGACTCCCTGTCTTTCCTCTTAAACAGAAATTCCATATAAAGTTTCTGATTTCATGATAAACCAGCAAACAGAAATTTAATATGAAGAAACCTGACCTAGTCTACTCAGTAATACATGGTGTTTTATAAGATGCTTCCAGCTTGCAATATTTGCTGTTTCCTTAATCCTCCAAAAAAGCCCAGCACCTCTGCAGGTAGCGTGTTGCTCTAGGAAGCCCATGATTCAGCCTGGAGCCCAGAAAATGTGGAGTGAGTGTGTAAAAAGAGTCCACTTTTGAATTTAGACAAAAAGAGTTATTTGAAAATTTCAAAAATATTGGAGGAATGTTGTTTGCACGGCTTTCCCAGCATGGATACTGAACTGAGCTCTTGGTTTGGGGTAACAGAAGGCTGTGAAAATGTTCTGACTTGAAAGAGCTTGGCTTTCTTTGAGCAATGCCAGGGCCTATGTTCGCTCTTTCAGAAACTGTTGGGGAAAAGAGAAAGATAAACATCAGGATGGGAAAAACACTAAGAACAACATTTGCACAAGGCCAAATGGGTATAGCCAGGCTACCAAACGAATGTGGTTTCTGACCAGCAAAAGGCATGAAGTAGACTTAAATGGGAGTGAATGACTAAGAGCCTATGCTTAGCAAGGAGCGTGATATTTCAATTAGCAGTAGTGTTGTATTGAAGTTATTAAATGATATGATGTCTACAGCAGCAGGAGCTGAACTCCATGACCAGAAGTATCCTTCCAGTCCCAGATTTCAGACAACTGAACAGCAGCATCCCTGTATCAACCTCTTTCCTATAATTATGCTTCCTTACAGTGTTGCTATTCTGAATTAAATAGTAAAATAACTACAACATATCAGAAACTGATCAAAAGAAAAGGAATCTTTCTGGCTTCCATTTCACCACCTCCTCATTTATTTATTTATTTATTTACTGGTAAATATCCTGTTTTGCTGCAGACCTTCTTCAGAGTGGGGGTTGTAAAGAGGAAGTGTCACCGTTAGCTGAATTTAGCTGGGGGAGGCTGGGAGGCATGAAGTCTCTCCTGTTTATCATTCTAATCAAGGTTGCGTATGATCCCTGTGATAAGTACAGAAAGACTGACTAAATATGAAATAGAGCTGCATAAGTACATGCACAAGTAGAATTATACATATGCTTACAAGAACTTTCCCAAGCACAGAAATGAACAAACATGTCAAGATAACCAAAACAGGTAATTACCTGTTTCCAGGTAAACATAACTAATTTGTTAACACTCCTTCCACTCCCCTTCCCCCCTCCCCCCCCAACCAACCAACCAAACCCCAACTTTTTATTCAGTTCTGCAATATATGAAATGTGCCGGACATTTACTGGCTGTCTATCTCACATAAAACAAAACAAAACAAACAAACAACAAAAAAGCAATTTGTATGTTAGAAGTCACAAATATTTGTTATAACTGGGTAATGGAAAACTGAATTCTGAAAAGTTTATCAGAAAATGATTTTGGGGAAGCAGCAGATAACCAGTGAACAAGAGCCTGCAGTACATTAATGCAATTACAAGAGCTATCACGCAGACCATGGATGCTTATCATTTAAAAGAAATGTTACTGCAGCTACATGTAGCATTCATAATGCCATTATTAGTTCTTCCATTGGGCTCCACAGTTTGAACAAAATATTGCTGAAAAAAGATTAAAAACTAATTCTGAAAAGGCTTATGAGCATGATTTAATAACTTTCCTCAGAATGAACAACGAAATATTAACTAAATCTCTTACCCAAAGGAAAAGTTAAGAAGCAATTTTAAACTATCCAGAAGTAGCTATGTGGGAAGAGTATTTCAGGTAGGATGAAAGAGTATTTCAGGTAGGAGAAAAGTATCTTTTTAAAATCTACTAGAGAAAGATGAAAGAATCCAGTAGTTGGACACTGAAGATGGATAGTCAGACAGAAATGAATGAAGTCAGACAGTAGAATTTGTGCAAAGGGACACTTCATTTATTGCTGAAACCTCTTGCCTAAACATAAGATCCGATGCTTGTAGTCTGTAAATCTTGGTTAGGTATCTAAAAAAAATTTTTTTAAAAAATTCCTTTGTTCAGATGGAAGCCCTGAGATTAATGTGGGACTTCTTTCTTACAATTTTCTGTGCTAAAGTGGTCATGATAGCCTTCTTTTAACATTTGCAATCTTCAGCCTTGCAAGGGAAAATTTAGTGTATGTCCTAAAAAACTTGCTCACAAACTGGCAGAATTACTTCTCAGTAACAGCCAGACACCTCCCACTTATGAAGATACCTGTACATTTTGTAGTGCTCAGGGGAACTGTTGGTTTCAAGCACAGAGACATTAGTGAAGCTATCTGTGCTGTCTGCTCATACTTGTGATGAGTTTGGTCTTGCAAGAAAATTGCTGCAAGTTTTACTACAGATCCTACAGATACTTAGGTGCCTTTTCTCATCTTTTGTACTCATTGTGCCTCCCACATTTCAAACTGCTCAGCTGTGGAAAAGGAATTGCCACTTTACCCTAAGGCAGGTTGAGCTAACAATAGCCCAGACTGATCACAGATAAATTGTTTTGGCAAGTCCCAGAAGAAAACTGCTTCAGTGACATTCTCTTCCTCTTCTGTAAGTCAGTATGAAAGTTTTGATAGGCCATGTGACAAGGTGAACAGAAACAATTCAATCCTCAGCTTCTCTTGGTGCTGGACAGCAGACAGCCATAGAATGGGGCAAAAACGAGACAAGTGCAAAAGCACTTTGCAGTTTTGGTGAGAATGGAGGGAAGAGATTCTCAGTGGCCTAGCAGTCATTCGTCATTCCTCCCAGTAGCCGTCATCTCTGAACACTGCCCGTTCTTTCCTCAGCAGCAGAGGAGCAAGAAGCTGATAATCAAGCCAGAAACCAAGCAAAAACAGATGACGTGCCAGCACCATTACAGAATCACAGAATGGCCAAGGTTGGAAGGGACCTCTGAAGATCATCTAGTCCAACCCCCATGCTGAGCAGGATCACCTAGAGCACATTGCACAGGATCCAGGCAGATTTTGAATATCTCCAGAGAAGGAGACTCCAAAACCTCTCTGGGCAACCTGTTCCAGTGCTCTGTCACCCTCACAGTACTGTCCTCTCATATTCATCCGGAACCTCCTGTGCTTTAGTTTGTGCCCACTGCCTCTCGTCCTGTCACTGGGCACAACTGAAAAGACTGGCTCCATCCTCTTGACACCCTCCCTCAGATATTTATACACACTGAAGAGGCCTCCCCTCAGTCTTCTCTTTTCCAGGCTAAGCAGGCCCAGTTCTCTCAGCCTGTCCTTGTACAACAGGTGCTCCAGTCCATCATTTCCATAGCCCTTCTCTGAACTCATTCCAGTAGTTCTGTGTCCCTCTTGTACTGGGGAGCTCACAACTGGACACAGTGCTCCAGGTGTGGCCTCACCAGGGCTGAGCAGAGGGGGATGATCACCTCCCTTGGCCTGCTGGCAACACTCTTCCGAATGCACCCCAGGATACCGTTGGCCTTCTTGGCCAGAAGGGCACATTGCTGACTCATGGACTGCCTGCTGGCCACCAGGTCTCCCAGGTCCCTCTCTGCAGAGCTGCACTCCATCATGTCAACCCCCAGCCTGTACTGGTGCTTGGGCTTATTCCTCCCTAGGTGCAGGACCCTTTGCTTGCCCTCGTTGAACTTCATGAGGTTCCTCTTGGCCCAACCCTCCAGCCTTTCAAGGTCACCCTGAATGGCAGCACAGCTCTTTGGGGTATCAGCCACTCCTTCCAGCTTTGTGTCATCAGCAAACTTGCTGAGGGTGCACTCTATTCCATTGTCCAGGACATTGATGAATAAGTTGAACACTGGACCCAGTACTGACTCCTGGGGGACACCACTAGCTATGTGCCTCCACCTAGACTCTGCACCACTGAGCACAACCCTCTGAGCTCTGCCATCCAGCCAGTGATCAATCCACCTCACTGTTCACTCATCTAGGCTGCACTTCCTGAGCTTGTCTCTTAGGATGTTATGGGAGACAGTGTCAAAAGCCTTGCTGAAGTCAAGGTAGACCACATCCATCACTCTCCCCTCATCTAACCAGCTAGTCATCTCATCATAGAAAGATATCAGATTGCTAGGCAACATCTTGCTGGCATGGGCTGTCTGCCCTATATCCTAGTACCAAGGCCAGCATTACAGCAGCTGGGAGACTGGAATGCACATCCATTTCCCAGACAGGGTGCTTGATGCTTTTTTTTTGTTCCAACTCCCAGTTCCTGGTAGACATCCTGAGTTGTGGGTGAAGGCAGAAAAGCCCAGTGAAAACTTGGGGTGGTGGAGGTGTGGGGGTGCCCGAGGAAAGCAGAAGAAGCACCTTCAATCTGCATAGAAGAAAAAGACCAAATAAATGTCCGAGGGAAAGTCCTGAAAGGACGCACCAGGTGTGCTGCCACAATTCCAGGTGCTGGTTCAGCATCAGCAGATGACTGGTGACCTCAAGTTCCTAGATGGTCTCAGCTGGTTTCAACAGTATTTCCATCCTTTCCATATGTTTTCAGGACAGAGTTCTGCCTACTATCTGGTCAAGAAAATTAGGCTTTGTAGTCACGCCTTTTTCACCCCTTCCTGCAGTTCTATCAGTTTCTTCCATTTCCCAAAAGTAATTTCAACCAGAATTTTTACAGTGAACACAGATTTCCGAAATCAACAGATGAACAGATGGTCGACTGTTATTGCTATGTTTTTCTGCTGTATTACCAGAAATCCGTATTGAAAGTTTTGTCAACAACACACAATAAAAAGATAGCCTTTGCTTTTAGGAATGTATAGGGTAAAATAAATGAATTGATAGATGCTATAGAGAGGGGAAGTAATACAAGACGGTGGTCCCTACAGTCTCAGCGTATGGTCAGCCTAGACATTATCTGGTTTATAGGAACTCAGCAAAGCAGAGCTTTAAGGAGAGACTTGAAAAATGAGGCTGAGGTAGCTCAAGAGAGATCTGTAAGCAACACCTTCAGAGTATAAGCTATAGCATGGTAGAAATTAATGTGGGATTTGTTTGATGATCTAGTTGGAGCTGGAAGCTAGTATCATAGAGTTGACTTCTTGGTATGGAAGTGACAGATGACAAGCAAAAGGGGAGGTGGTCAGTGATTTGAAAGTGGGGACAAGAAGCTTATATTTGGCATGACAGAGAAAGGAAGACAGAAGAATTGTATAGAGAAATGTAATAGGGTCAAAGGGACAGGTACAAAAAAGGATCCATGCATCACTCACCTTTGGATGGATACAGGTAAGACAAGATCAGTTCTACAAAGGCCAAATAAAGTATTAAACTGAAGTGTCATACAAGAACATAAGCAAGGGTTTCATGTGGAACTGTGTGCATAATAATCTCAAACATGCTTGAATTTCATTTGATACATTTAGTGATATCATACGCTAGTTCTGCAAACAAAAGAATCATGCTCCTCTAGTTGAAAGAGGCACAACAGACATGCGGGACTCCAAGGTCCTAGCCCACCTCTGCCGTCATTATATGGAGTATACTGTTTTGTCAGTGCATTTTTTTTTTTTCTGTTGCAAATCATATGGTCTGCTGTGCTCACCTAAAGCTTAGAGGAAGTTAGAGGTTTGAGGCTCTGATTTTGCAGCTGCTCTGTGCTATTCCAGAAATGTGCTCTGCTCTCCCTCCCACACTAAGATACGAGTGGTATGCAGTGCGAGCAGGCACAGCAGACCTGGCCCATTTAATACTCTACTTCTGTTCCTTACATGTTAGCAATTAGCCACAAATGACCTACTCTCCCTTGGCCAGAACCCCTTCCTTTGCTTCAGTCTTTTTGAGAGGCAGCAGCAACAGGCACTAAAGAAAGGCAGGACACTATACCTTGGAAGCTGACAGGCAATAGTTTGTCTGTACCAACATGCACATTTCTCCACTCATGAAGGCTAGTCCCAAGTGCACATTCTCCAGAGCAATCCATTCTACTATTACGAAATATAACTGATCATCTTTAGCACTCCTTTGGTCACCCTTTCCTACAAGCAAATACTTTGAGATACAAGTACCTTTCCCTTTCCCTTTCCCTTTCCCTTTCCCTTTCCCTTTCCCTTTCCTTTCCTTTCCTTTCCTTTCCTTTCCGTTCCTTTCCTTTCCGTTCCTTTCCTTTCCGTTCCGTTCCTTTCCTTTCCTTCCCTTTCCTTCCCTTCCCTCCTTTCTTTTTTCTTTTATTTTCTTTAAGAAAAAACGATACATTATCTACCTGCTGAATACCTAGGTCTCTGAGCACATCTGACAGAAACTTGTCAAGTGCTGCCTCTTTCTCACACACTCCAAACCAAAATCAATGTGATAGGGTGTGGTATTGTGCTCAGCAATCTAGCAGAACAAAAGTGCAAAGACCCTTCTGGTGGTTTGATTATTCTAGGATCCTAGTAGCAGAAATAATATACAATTCCTCATTTAGGCTAACAAATTATTTTTCATATCTTATTTTCAGCTCATAGATGTACCCTATCATTATTTATTAGCATGCATAGCACAGAAATATGTTAAACCATCTTACCAGCTCAAAGGAAACTTCACTTTTCACACTCTTTCTGTCCCTTGATAGTTTAGGCTGTGTGGTTTGATGATCAGGCAGTAGCAGCAGTGGCATAATAAAGCAGAGCTTACTGTGCCCGATTTTAAAGATAATCTCAAGAACCAATGAAAAACTGCTCAGATTATCAGATCGAGTTAAAGTAGCTGCATCTGCAATTACTCATTAGTGATGGAGAAACTGAGGAATTTCTGTTAAGGGGTTAACATTTAGAAGACCAAATAATTTGCTGAATATGAAAGTACCTTCTTGGAACACCTAATTAAAAAAAAAAAAAAAAAAAAGTCATCAAAAGAGATGTGTGTAAGTGACCTAAAGCCATTTCCTAGTCCTGTCTGAATGTGAAGTGAGACTGCTTCCATCCAAGGCCTCTGCACAACTGTGCAAACAGTGATGCCCAACTTTGCAGTCAAACACCTGAGGCACCCCTGAGCTACCTTCTTCCTCCACAGCCTTTTCCTGCACTGTTTTTAAAGGGGCAACTTGGGAAACATCAGAGGCAAACAAGCACTGCAGTGTTTCCCTGTCCATATCCTACAATGCATAGAGAACAGATCTTTCGATATTCAGGTGAAATGCTGCAGCGGTAGTGTTAGAGCTACGATCCACCAAGTCAGTCATGTAAATGGGTCTGGTTCCAGAGAAGGGAAAGAGAGATGCAAGCAAAGGACTGACTGAATAACAGTCTCTCAGCATCAGCTTTATGGGCCAAGAGAGAGGGACAGGGGCAATGTAGAACCAGAGATAAATGTTTCTACTGCAGGTAGAGCAATGTTGATTCTCCAAGTACCTGCTTTCAGGCCTTCTTCTTCACATAGTAAGACTCCTGCCAACTCACATGAGGCTCTAAGAGTACCCATATGAACGTATTTTAGACTTTTTATTGTTACATCAATCACATGGGATCAGAAACAGAAAAGCCTTACAATGCAAGCAGTCTTCAGAGCAAGTAACACCTGCTGCACCAGATCTGTCCAGACACCTGTAGATCACCTGCTACAACAGAAAACATTTAATCTCTTAGAGAGAAATTGTATCCTTGCATCTGCCATGCCTACTGCTGTATATCACCATGAGGATGCTACAGCCATCTGATACCCACAGCTTTGACCCATTGCCTCTACAGCAGACAGAAAAATCAGTACAAACATTCAGCAGAAGTTTGGTTCAAACAGCAAGGCATAAATTTATCTTCCTAGTTTCCTTTCACATCACTGTTCTGAAAGACAGAGTAGTATTTCTGACAATACCACAGCTACTTGTAGGTTGCATTTTACCCCTACCTCGATACTCAGCCCAAAGACCGTTAACTGAATTCCTGTTCTCTAAAGGCCACTCAGACCCTTCTTTCATGTTTTCAAGCACTTATCTACTGGCTCTCCCATGACTAACTGGTGTTTCTCACCAGTGAGCATTGCTTCTCCCCAGTTAATCTGTTTTATATTGTATTTAACCTGCAGTTTTTCCCTCCCACCCCAAGTACTCCATTTGGATAGGATTGCCACTTTTTGTCTGCTGCTGGCCCAGTGTCAAATGCATGCATATTTTACTATCTCCTCTGATCCTAGATCACCATAGAGGCAGAAGTAGTAAACAGGACAAGCATCATATTCCAGTGGAAGCTAATGGGGCATGCCGTAGTTGTTCTGTCTGTGCTGCATTTCTTGGCCTGTACAACAATGCACATTTTTGAGCCTGAGATAGTCTCAGTTAGACTCATATAAACAGGGACACTTTCATGTCCCTGACCATTGTGAATACCATGCAGAGCACAGCAGACCAGAGTAATACTTTGTCTACATGGGTGGTGCTGCTGTCACCTTTTACAATCTCATCACACTGCTTAGTGCATGGTTGCACTCACCTCTGCAAGGTATGCTAAACTTAGATCACCTAATTACCTGAGCATGGCAATAGTTGCTAAGAAAATTCCCCTGGAATGGACAGTTTATGCAGCCTATTGTAATCTCTGTTCTTTTAGGGAGGCCTGCTTGGCTAAACACTGAAACATCAAATGCCTTTACCACACTATTATCGTAACTCTTTCCTGTGCTTTACACTGCTGTTCAGGAATCTGCCATTGTGGGTTACTGAGGTCACGGAAGGGTGGAGTGAAACATTTTACAGACATCTTGTTTGAGAGCAGGGGAAGCCTCCCAAAAAGCAACAAAACATGGGCTTTGCAACATGACCAATGGCCCTAGCATTCCACAGGGAACATGTTTTTTCCAAATTAGATATTGTTAGGTCAGGGACACTTGCAAAGTTTGCTGCTAGGAGCCATGGCAAAAAGAACACACACACACAAGAGAAAAAAAAAAAAAAATGAAAGAAAGAAAGAAAACACACCACCACCACTTCAAAAATGTCCACACCCACAGTGTCAACAAATCTTTGGCCGAAAGCTTAACTGCTACAGCCTGGCTCCAAGGGAACTGTCTCCCTTATTTTCACATCCTTGTGCCACATATCATGGAAGTTCCTCTCTGCCCATGAAATCTGCCTCCTAGGATGACCAGAGGCAACTTCCAGTCTAACACAGCTGCGAAACAGTGACTTCTACCAGATGTGCAGCTAAAGGCTATGTAGCAATGACAGAAACTTTGGCAATTCAGGGGCCAGTGATCCTACCAAAGGCATGGGGTGTGCAGAACTGAGGTGTAAAAGGGCCCAGAAAGATAGACAAGTTTCCCCTCCACTAAATATCCTGGGCCAGTTACCACCACGTTGTTTCTGAAGAGCAACTACCTGTTGTTGATGCAGCTGCAGAATACTTGTTACAGACCAGCAGCGATGCTTCTGCTCCGTATGTATTTGCATAGACGGTGCATGCAAACTTTACAGGACGCTGCGGGGCAGACAGCTCAACAAGGAAGTGGAGTTCGCTCTCTCCTCTGCTGCCTCGTGGAGGGCATGCAGGGTAATTGCAGCACAGCAGGGAGAATGCATAAGCATGCAAAGATAATGCCTCCTGTGGCAGAAGACAGCAAAAATAATAAATAAATCATTCAAAAAAAAAAAAAAAAGAAGAAAAAAAAGAAAATGAGGGAAGAAACCAAACCCACTGATACCTTGGGTCTGTGCCCAGGAAGCCCAGAGCTAAAAGGTACATTGAGGAAGTAGAAACAACATGGGCAAAGCTAATCCCTGTAGGTTCAAAAGGCAGTATGGGTGGCACCATGGCTGTTGTAAACAATCAAATGGAGGATGCATAGAAAAACTCTCTTAGCACTCAATTGTGAAAGAAACAGCTTCCTTTGATTACAGTACTCCCTCTCGTTAAGACAGTGTGTTGGGCTTAGGTGGCAAGGTTTTGATTGCAGGAGGCCAGTAAGGGTGGCGTCTGTGAGGAGTTCAAAAGCTGCCCCAAGTTAGAGAAGAAGCAGTTCCAGCTGGCTCCAAAAGGGACCCACTGCTGGATAAAGGTAAGCCAATTACCAATGGTGGTTGCACCTCTAGGAGAGTGTAGTTAAGAAAGGAAAGGGGGGGGTGTAAATAAATAAATAAATAAATAACACAGTGAAGTAGCTGTGCCACAGCAGCTGGGAGAGAGAAGTGAGAAACAATCCCACAGACACCGACAACAGCGAAGAAGGAGGGGAGGAGGTGCTCCAGATTCCAGAGCAGAAGTTTCCCTGTGTCGAGGCCCATGTTGGAGCAGGCTGTCCCCCTGCAGATTCCCACACTGCAGCCCATGGAGAGAAGCCCATGCAGGATCAGGAGGTCTGGCCGGAGCTGTCAACTGTGGAGGACCCATGTTGGAACAGTTTGCCCTGACAGATGGACCCCATGGTATGGACCCATACTGAAGCAGTTCTTGAAGAGCTGCTGCCTGTGGGAAGCTCACATAAAATCAGTTCAGGAAAGACAGCATCCCATGGGAGGGAGCCCATGTTGGAGCAGGGGAAGAGAGTGATCATGAAGGAGTGGCGGATGACACAGTGTTATGGACTGATCGCTACCCCCATTCTTCTGTGCCACTCAGGGGGAGGAGGCAGAAGAGAATGGACTGGGGGTGGTGGTAGGGGTAGTTTTTGTTTGCTTTTAGTTTTTCACTGCTCTAGTCTGTTAGTAATAGGAAATTATACAGAATCACACATAATGTTAGGGATTGGGGGGACATTGATAGATCATCTAGTCCAATACCCAAATTATACTAAATCTTCCTATGTTGAGTCTGTTTTGCCTGTGATGGTAGTTGGTGTGCAGTCTCCCTTTCCTTATCTCAACCCTTGAGCCATTTTTCATAGTATTTTCTTTCCCTCCTCCTTTGATAAGGGGGAGCGAGAGAGTGCTGTGGTGGAGTTCAACTGCCCACCACACAAAACCACCACAGGGAGCTGTGGGGTTGCCAAAAGTCTTCAGTAAAAGCTTGGGGAAAGATAATAGAGTTTATTGGTATCACAGCAAGAACAGATTATTACTGCACTGGAAACATATATTGTTAATCACACAGGTTCTCTCAGTGTAAGATCTTCTGCAGCCAAGCAGTACTTGTATTAGTAGCACTATACCTGCATAAGATGTAGGTGTTCACATTCAATATCAGTATTGAATTAACTTTTAAGACAGTTATCCTAAGCAGACATACAGAGACATGAGAGGGAAATAATCAGTTACAGTGCAACTAGCAGTTTCATGGTTGGCTTTATGATCCAGCAGAAATTGATTAAGCTTTGTGCTACTGACCTGTTAACTGCAGCAGACCAGGTCCAAGGCAGAAGATGGAGTTGCAGGCATATCTAGGTGGGACAACATTCCTGAAATTATTGCATAGCTCTAACAGCTGTTATAGTTAGTTAATTACAGTTAATAGTTCAGTGTTAGTGTGCTTGGAAAATGCTGGGAGAGATGCTGATTCAGTAGGAAGCCTTTGTAGAAAGAACTTATCTGGAATTATGTTTTGAAGACTCTTCATTTATGGACTCTACCTGCAAAACCAAAGTCCCTCTAAAACCAGAGTTATGACTGGTCTCTTGGACACACCATTCTCTGATGATGAGAATTGGTTTTGATTATACCTCATGAACAGGAATGGCTATAATTCATAATTAATATGAACTATTACAGCTGGGTTTAAAGGGGATTGTGTTAGGAAATGTAACAATACCTGCGTTGTTAAGAAAGGGTAAAATAGTATCAATATAACAAACGTGTCATGTACATCTAAACTCAAGTCATGCCAGGGAAAATTACTTTAAAGTTTTGTACTTTTTATAAGCTTATAAGAAATTAATTATGTTACTTTTGATACAGCATTAACAAGATATGTGGCAACAGAAATAGGCATTACATTTCTATGGACCTAATAGTTTTCAGTTGTATGCAGTAGAGCTTACACAAAGTAAACTTTTTTTTTTTCTTCTGAATTTGCTGACATTTTGCTTCTGGCACTCTATAGAAAAAGCCCTACAATCTGCAAAGGAACATCAAGTCCTTAGTTAGTCTGTGTCCCATTGACAGGGCCGTCAGAGCGATGAGAGACCCATTGCTTGACATAGCTCCGTGGAAAGTCCTCTCCCTCCTGCTCAAGAGGAATGGACCCACTGTTGGTCTGACTGTTTTGCTCAAATTCACAGTCAACTGGACTCCCACAGTCTGAGTCTGCAAAGCCACTGTCAATAGTGTCCAAATCTAGGCAGACCATTGGATAACTGTCACCAGGCCTTGCACTGTGAGGGAAAAAGTCATAGGAGACTTCACTGTAGGAAACACTTTCACCATCAGGAGAAGGTAGAGAAACTGGATTTTCCAAATCCCACTGATTAGGATGCAAGCAAAGGGCTTCTAGGATGCTTCCCATCCCTGTTTCCAAAGCCCTTTCAACTTTCTGGTGGGCTGGGGCACTTGTCCTCAGGTGGTCTGTGGACACAGAGCCTGAGGCAAGTATTTTGTCCTGTGTACTCAAGTCAGGCAGATGGAAGTCACTGGATAGTTTTCTGTCTTCATCATCAATGTTAACCTTGGGGTAACTGTTTTCTCCAGCACTGTCTTCATCACTGGTACGGTCATGTCCCCTGTACATACGGTTACAGTTGCATTGACAGTTACAAGGTGTAAATTCGCCAGCTACAGTCACAGTGTCAATAGACAAATGTCCATATGACCGGTCCTGAGTCCCACTGCTACTGTTCACACTGGACAGCAGGGACTGGCTATCCTGACCTGGGGTAGTCAGGCAGGACACATAAGGCTTAGAAGGCAGATCTCTTTTTAGCTCACTCATCTCCTCTTGTGAGGTACTGTTGGAAGGACACATGCTGTACACTTCTAGGACTTCCGGGAGGACTATTCCCCATTCAAAGAAATCAAGGGTCATTTTCGTATGGGATGTACCAACCCACTTCTGCATAAAAACAGGTACAGAGAGAGGGAGAGAGGTTAGTAGCATCAGGTGTGAGTTTCCACAGAAATTACCAAAGACCTTGTGCTTTTAGAGGCAGAGTCAAACTCTAAAATCACTGACTCCTCCAAAATGGCAGGGAACAAGATGCTGTTATTACCAGGCACAGGCAGCTGCAGGAGAACTGGCTCAAATAATTGAAAATAATTAGCTCTGAGAAATTGGCAGGGCTTTGCAGTTTTCTCCATGCTGCAAAGAATGCCACTGCCTGTAGCAGCATTCTTGGCTCATCAGCCAGATATACCCCTCCCAGCCCATCAGTTCTCCCCGGGTCTCTTCTCAAGGAAACTGCCTCTCTCTGAAAGCAAAGTTAGTTACTTCCTCTGCATGCTGTATCTGCAGTCAACACACATAGCCCTACTTTGTCACTTTGCAGTACCCTGGGAAGAGGGTCAGGGCGAAGCTTCACCAGATCTTTTTTTGTGACCGTGTCTCAGGCTAGTCTTTTCCCTCACAGTGACATGAAGGAAGCAGGGGTTGGCAGGGGCTGTGGACCTCAAAGAGCTGTAGCCACTGCCTAGTGCAGATAATACTTATTTCAATGACGGGAATGTCACACATTGAATCTTGCCCTTCTGTATCACCATTAGCATTACATTCTGCCTTGTTCTATGTGTTATGTTTAGATCATGAGTCTCTTGCATTCAGTTTCATCTGAGAGTAAAGGCACCTCTAGGTTTCTTTGACCTAAGAACAGAGTATGATTTTGTTCTTTTCAAAGAAGTCACTGAATCATTCAGATCACAGTAAACTTGTGGTGTGTGCCACTAGTGAATGCTAGTAAGACCTATTAGCAAGGCTGTGTAGTTTAGAGTATGGGCACAGCACTGGAAGCCAAGACCTATCTGATGCTTTTCTGATGGCTGATCTGAGTGACGGCTCTTGTAAGTGACACTTTCTGCTGTGTATAAAACAGGTAATAACACTGAGCTTCACAAATGCTGTGAAGGCTTCTGACATGGAGTGCTGAATGAGAGATAGATTTTGCCACAGTAATCAATGTGCAGAAAGCACCAAGTATATTTTATTTTTAACATAAGCTGCAAAGAGCTTCTTATTAAGGTTGTATGTGCAAATGGCTATTTAAAGAAACAGCAGGAAACCCCCCTCTTGGAACTGAGCAAGCAGAATATTTACTATACTCTCTTGACAATTCTTTGCACATTCCCACCCAACATGAATGCAAGAACTCATGTACACACAAGAGTGAACAGTGTTCCTCTGCTTTCCCTTCTCTTTTTCTGTCTTAACTTTTCTCTAACATTTTCACTGTTACCTGTGCAATCCAGGACTGTTCTGTGTAAAGCTTTTCTATAGTCATTTGGTGATTATTACTCACAGAAGTTTCCTAAACACTTGCTTTAATACACGCAGGATGCAATTGAATAAGCCTTAGATCATTTTTTTTGTTGTTGTTTTGTTTTGTTTTTTGTTTTGCCAGCTGATAATGATGACTGTTCACATATTATTGAGGTTGCCACATCCTCTTGACACCCTCTGCATCTTGTGCTGTGGCTGTGTGGGCGACTGCTGCTTTATTCTGCAAATTTATTAAATTTCTCAGAAACAACTTAGCTTTAGCAATATTGTAACTGATGCTCATTCCCTCCTAGCAGCACTGAATGACCTAATTAGAAAGTAGCAGTAGCATCATTCCTGCTGAGCATGGTGAAGCAACAGGATTCTCTGACAGGAGCATGGCTATCGGTGTCCAAGGGTAGCCTCAATTCCACTATGAGCACTATCCCTTGACTATTAGGAATTCCTACACTGGATCCACCTGGTACTTGCTCCTTTCTCTGATAACAACCAGTGCCAGCGTCCTCAGAGGCAGATGCAAGTACCCCTTGGAAACAGATATGAGAAGCTGGGCTGAAAAAGGAAGGCAGGAAAAAGAAACAATCACTGCAGGCTTCAGCTTGAACGCTGCACATGCAAAACTTGCTATTTAACCCAATTGCAAACGTCAGCCATTCAACAGTGGGAAAGTACATGAAGATCATTAGGGCCCAGCTGGTGTCCCTCTAACAGTGTCCAAGAAAAAGCAGAAACAAAAAGCAGACACTGAAGTATCTCTGAGCAGTGCTGCTGATCAGCAGGAACCACAGGAACTTGTTCAGAAAGAGGCAACGATGCCTGCACTTATGTGCCGGTATCTTTACTGTTTGATAATGGCATTGTGGGTTGCTCTTCAGTTTAATACAAAGAATGTCTATGTATACTCAATGTTCTTTTACTTTTTTACAAAAGTAAAAACTCCAGCAAACCCTGCGGTCTTCACAAGCCACTTTGTCAAATGAGCAAGTTTGGCTGGTGTTAAATGAGAAGAGAATTTGTGAGGGCTAGGCAAAGTTGCTCACTTCACAAAGATTATTCCTTAATAGGGAGGCAACTGGGCATACAGTATTGTTGTCACACAAGCCTCCCAGAGCTCTACTCACCTTTCCAGGATGATAAACATATCTGTTGTCTGCATGAGTGACTCTCCAGAGAGAGCTACAAAGCTTAATGTTGAGCCTGTGTTACTGCAGAGACTGGACTGGGAGATCTGGCTCTACAGTGAAGTCTACTCTATGCCCTTCATGGCAGCATGAAATTGGAGTTTTGGAAGAATCCCAGTTACTGTCCTGGTATCCCTTTATCCATTCCCTTCACAACCTCAGACTTCACAGTTCAAATATGAGCTCAGCTCACCTGCTAAGACTGTACCTACAGGGAATGAGCAGCACAACCCTGGCATAAAGGTCTTCCCAGCACAGAACCTACACTGTTGGGCTCTGGTCCTCATCTGTACCCATGTGGCATTTCTTTGAGACAGCTTTCTCCTCTTACTGCCCTAATGAGAATCTCTTGCCCAGGAAAGAGTACTGGGTCTTTTAGTTTATTTTTTTCATGTGCTCTACTCACTTATGTAGCCCATTTATACCTTGAAATCTCCATTATGCACCAGGTAAAGTGGTTTGAAAAAGGGAGCTGGGTCTGGGATGCAAGCCATCTTCTTCCACAAGCTGGAAGAGAAAAGAGAAAGGCTTTGTGGTTAAGCACACATTACAGATCCAAAACAAGGCATCTCCAGAGCCAATTCAAGCAGCTGAAATCACTGAAATCAGTGGATAGGGATTCAAGGATGTCTTGTGCTGTTGGAGCCATCTAATGGCCTTTCTTGTGAGCCAGGCCTCTGATGCCTCAGCCCCCACAACCTGTGCACAAAAATACTCACACTCCATTTTTTTCTCCTGTCTGGAAAAGTACCAAGTGCTGGAGGTGCCATTTCCTCAGGCTGGGTTGGCTAGTGCTCTGCACCCACAGGGCAGAACTCTGCCTTATGTGCTTGTTCTGCAGCCATGGGCTGTGCCAGCCCTCGTGCTGCACCAACACAGCACCATCTCTGTGGCAGGGTGCACACTGTCCCTCTGCAAGGGCACACGGCCTTCCAAAAAGGGGGGAGACCCCATGACTGCGCTGAGGGAATTGCATTAGCTTTGGAATGCGGCAGGCTGCTGCTCCTGTCTGGGCATTTTCAGAGCATGGACAGGACCAGGAAAACAGCCCAGGATGGATGGGTGGCCTATACTTAATCCCCATGCACCAGTGTCCTGTCCCACCCAGACGGCTGAATGGCAGCAAGGCCCCCAGAGAAAAGCAAGGCACTCTTAGCAGTATACCGGATGGAAACCTTAATTTGCTGGCCCTGACAGGCCCACAGCTGTGTCTGCGCATGACTGTACAAGGTGCAAAAAAGGCTGCATGTGAATGCCCCATCTTTGGCAGAATAGAATGGGGGAATTTACTCCAGCTTCCCTAAGGGCTCTTACCTCTGATGTTTGGCCAGAAAGGCTGTGATTGAGGCAGTGATCACCAGGACAACAACAAACAACAGCATCCATCCCATGTCTGCTGTCTGTGTCGCTGCTGGAGAAAGAGACAGGGTTCATTCAGACTCACCTTGCATTTAAATAGACCTTGGTCCATAAAGGAGCAGATGGTGAGAGAAAACCCTGAATTTCTACCCCAGATTTTCTCTTAGGGATGCTGAGGCCTGTGGCCCATCCCCCTGTACATGCAGTCACGTATGAACGAAGGTGATTAGAGAAGACTGCACCAACAAAAGGAGCTGTCCATCAGTCTGGGGCAGCCAGGCCAGAGGACAGCTGACAATAAACATGACTGGGGCAGAACAGCTCACTGTTCCTAAGACTCCTGGTGTTTCTGACTTCTCTTGATTTAGGGACACCTCCACAGGCGATCCGTGATCACCCTGCTACCACAGCACCATTTAGTATTTCTGTTTGAGCTGCAGATCAGCTTGAGTGGGGAAGCACAGCATACACTGCTGACATTGACCACAGTCATTCTGCCCTCCCCTCTGTTTGAACAAAGTCTTTGGTTTCAGAGCCTGTTCCACCATGGCAAACACCAGTGTACCTCTGTGCATACGGCAGATCCCTGCAGAGTGGGAGTAATGGCTACTGAATGAAACACCCATGCCTAACACGACCATCAAATGTAGGAGTCCAGATATGGAACTTAGCCCTGAGAGCAGGCTTCTTTTTCCCCTCAGCTGAAGGCAACAAAAAACTCCAGTAGTGCAGGTACCTCCATTAGATCTTTCCTATTTCTGAAAGCTGCAAGGAGGACCCTGGAAGTCTGACACTGTGAAGGAAGGTAGAAGCTGTACTCCTGCATTGGCAACAAACCTACGTACAGCCAGCCCTGCTAAACCCTCCTCCCATGCTGTTGTCCTGGTTTCAGCTAGTATGGAGTTAATTTTCCTTCTAGCTGGTATGGTACTGTGTTTTGGATTTAGAATGAGAATAATGTTGATAACATGCTGATGTTTTAATTGTTGCAGAGCAATGCTTACAGTAAGTCAAGAACTTTTCAGCTTCTCATGCCAGTGAGGAGGCTGGGGGTGCATGAGGAACTGGGAGGACAGGGCCAGGACATCTGACCCAAACTGTCCAAAGAGATATTCCATACCATGTGATATAATGCTGAACATTTATATGGGATGGCTGTCTGCGGTGTGGGGAGAGGGACTGCTGCTCAGAGACAGCCTGGGCATCAGTTAGCGGGTGGTGAGCAATTGCATTGTGCATCACTTGCTTTGTGCATATTATTACTATTATCATTATTATTTCTCTTTCTTTTCTGTCCTAATAAGCTGTCTTTATCTCAATCCACAAGCTTTTACCCCCCCCCCCCCCCGCCTTGATTCTCTCCCCCATCCCACTGAGGGTGGTGTGGGTGAGGGGTGACTGAATGGCTGGGTGGTGCTTAGCTAACTACCTGCTGGTTTAAACCACAACAGCTGTAAAGTGGGCTTTGCAGCCCAGTAAGATCAATACAGACAGCATATACCTGCCCAAACTTATGGTTCATGTACCCATAAATCAAACCTTTACTAGACTATTTAGCTTTTGCTCTAATTAATTAGATTTGATTTCTAGAAGCATTCTCTGACGTTGGATCAACTGGAAGGGCAGGGAAATCTAGTATCTACCAGTAGGGTTGGTTTTCAGTGTCAGCGGGGAACTCCATTCACTCCAAAATCCACTGTAGCCAGTGTCCTCTCGGGGTCTGGCTCTCACTTGGAACTCATACTCAGTGTTTCCCTGAAGTTCCTGTGGCAGGATCACCAGTGTCCGTTTATCTTCATGAACAGATTTAGTCTTCTGAGTCTGTGAACAATTAAACACCAAATAGTTGAGGCTGGAATGACTACTCCCATATTACTCTCACTGCTGCACAGTGTGGAGCCCTGCAAAGGAATCCCTTCTGCTTTCATACCATTTCTCTGCTTTCACACCATTTCTGTGGCACCATGTTCTGGCTGGTCAGTAGCCTGTGGCCTTGGGGGATCCTTCCATGAAGGACAGCATAAGAAGCAAATGAACTACTAGTCTTCCCCACAGGATCTTGTACCTTTCAAACAGCTTCTGCTTCTCAAATCTTTATTTTATTTTTTAAGTTTTGCATGTTTTTGGTCCAGGCAAGCAAAGACAAACTTTTCAAAACCCTTAGAACCCTTCTTCCACACTAGTGCTCCTGTCCTGCTTCTGCTGGCCTCCTCTTTGCTGGCACATCTTACTTGATGGTGAACTGACATTTCACTTACCTCCCAGGTGTCAGTTCTTCTCTTATAACGCAGCTGATATTCCAGCTCTTCATTCAAAAAGTAGAAAGAATTCTGGTAGATGGTTTCCCAAGAAATATTATATCCCTCTGCGAACACAGCAGTCAGATTGAAAGGAGGCTGTGGTTTGACTGTGGGTGAAGACAGAATGGTGTTAATCTTTGCTACATTGCTGAAGACACAAGAGAGATACCATGGCCCAGCGTGGTATCAGAAAGGCAGAGTGAATAGGGACCATAACTGCCCCAGTGGTGGTGGGCCATCCTCTCAGAGTGTGCAGTCCTGAGCAGTACACGGAGCCTCACACCTCAGCAGCTCTGAACATTCCCTGTTCCTGACTCTGCTGCTTGTTTCTGAACTTTCTCATCAGCTAAGGAGCAGGAGGAAATATCACAAGGGCTGATAACTCCTGGGAGATAAGTAGAGCACCTTGTTCTACTCATCACACAGGAGGTCTCCATGTAGTCATGGTCACTTGCACAGTTAGGCCACCTCTAAGCTTAGCCTCCAGCATAAAGTGTTCTTTAGTTCACAATGACAGCAGTAAAATCACAGAGTTCTGTGTATAGGAGTGCACACTGAACACAGCTCCCCACCCTTGGCAGACATGCTCACTCTGTTCCCAGACTGTCTTGGCAGCTGGACATAGACTCAGGAACTAGTTTTGTACTTACTGTTCTGTACCATATAAAAGCCTTTGGAAATCACATTTCGCCTATTGGCTATCTCTGTAACATCCACCTGGACTTTGGTATCTGCCAGGAGTTCAGTCATGTCCACAATGCACATATACTGTGTGTGGCTGGTGTTCCTGGACAATTGCAGGAGATTGCAGGCAGCCACAGTGTTTTCTGGATTGTCCTCAGGAACCCTGAAACACCAAAACAAAACAAAGGAAGTAGTCCACATCTATTACATGATGTAGTTGGACTAATCTGTTGCTGAAAAAAAACAACAAGAAATTCATAAGAAAAAAAAAAAAAAAGGCAACATGTTCAAATAAAAATTGATCTTTGAACATTGACTTTTTTCTTTTTTTTTTTCCCCCTTTCTATTTGCTCAGCTCAGCAGCTTTCTGAGAGAAACAGAAAAATGATATTGAAGTGTTTGTGGAAATAAAAGCTTTAAAGAAAAGCTGACCATTAGGGCTGCACAGCCCAGGACTGCAACCACTTCCTGGCTGGGGCAGAACAGCAGCTATACAAAGCTTGGACAAGTTGCACGATACCTTGCAAGCACATAAAAGTGGAAGCCCATTGTAAACAATAATGGGCAGGGTATTCCCAGCACAGGAGAGGAAACAATGCCAAAGAAGCCAGAGTCAGTGTTGCAATCAGTAACAAGTAGCACAGTCAGTGGCTGCAGGAACCAGGGATTCTTTGCTAGTGGAGAAGCCAGATGACAACTGGAGTATGAGATACAAATTGAACATCAGCATGGCAGGAGGAAGGAGAACTCTACCTAAAGAAGACAGCAGAAGGACATCACTGCACTATAGTGGTGTTAGAAGTTCCTGCTGCCTCATCCTACTAAGACATACCATGTCGCAGTAAGGTTATATGAACTGGCACTCAGGTCATTTCTCAGGATACAGGACAGGGTCTGTACATAGTCCACAAAACAAGTGAGGTTTTCACAACACATAGCTGTAGGTTTGAAAAGAAAAAACAATATCAGCTTTCATGCTGAAGAACTTTTTATCAACATACACAGCCCTCAGGGCTCCTACTGCATCTGAAGAGAACAGACCACTGCACCAGACCCCAGAAAATCTCCAGTCGTGGAGTACGGATGTGTTCCATCTCTGCAGGAAGGCGAGTCACTGACAGCCAGGTAATTGTTAAAGAAAAATCTTTTTAAATGCTGTTGCAGTGAATTACACGCAGAAATACCAGAAAATGCCCCCAAAGTGGCTGAATTTTCAAATGTATCTCTGTCTCCTCTTACAGTCACTGCACCAGAGTTGCGTATTATTTCTGCAAGAGGCCTAGCTTATGTAGCACATAAAAAAGACAAGGTGTCCCAACCAGAAATAATAGCATATTAAAAAATTTTAATGGCATAACTTCCTAAGTTTTTAGAACTGCCCTTTGCCAGTCTAGCATTCATTGTACTTCGCACATTTTAAAAGTGCTGTTCTCTCTGTTTACAGTTTTCTACAGCTTGATATCTGCAGCATCAATGCTTTTCATATCCAGCTCCACAAACTTGGAATAAGCTTTTCATGGAATTTTGGCAAAAAGATATTGTAGATTTCTAGCTATTATAATTTCCATAAATCATTCTGATACTACATTGGCACAATTTATCAATCACATAAACCGGAACAGACTGCTAAAGAGAATGTGAGGGGCAATTGTAGAAGTAACACTATGGTCATTAAGAAAACTAGCTTGTTTGTAAGTGGTCACAAAACAGCAATTTTTGTTAGTTTTTCTGCCTTTGCCATTCTGCTGCTTGCCTTGTTAGAGAAGCTGCACTCTGGGGAGACCTTGCTGCAGCCTTACAAAAGGGAGCTCATAAGAAAGATGGGGAGGGACTCTCTAACAGGGAGGGTAGGGGTAGTAGTTTTTAATTAAAAAATATGTGGCTGTGTTCTGTGGACCAGAAACATCTGCTCCACCCCCCAGATCAAATAACAATACTCACAAACAAATTGTCTTTGAATTGACAGTAACAATGCACAGCAGGTATGTCTAGTATAGGGTGCAGCCTAATTCCAGGCCAGGGTAAATTAATAGGAAAGCAAAGCCCAACTTTTCCCCTGATTTTGCTCACCCTAAAATTTCTTGCAAGTCATATGGCACCAGGGCACACAGTGCTTCCCTAAGTGAGTTCTGAGCAGCACTCAGATTTGTATACAAGATCCCTGAAGAGGTAGGATGGTGACAGAAGTTTGGGGATGTTTGCAACAGACTCTGGCTCCAAGTGTGTACACGTGTTTTATTAAACTGTATGTGATTCAAATTATGTGGTTGTTATTTTGTTTCATTTTGACTTTTTCATTTCACTCTGACTTCAGAATTTTGTCCTGAAATTTTCATTAATTTCATTTTGTTTCAATTTTAACTTTTCATTTTGAGCCCTCAACAGGCTTCCTGAGGCCCCTGGTACAGACACTTCTTATTCCAGTCAAGAACAAGACACTTTTTCTTCCTTAGTGTAACTTTACTCTTCTATAAAAAGGGGGCTAATACCTCTGCTTTCCTTCAGAGAAGGCAGCAAGTATTAATAAGCTAATAAGTATTGCTAATTAGCCTCATTCTATGCTATTATGATATTAATTAAGGGTCTACTATTCCTAGGCAGCTGGAAGCTGCAAGCATATCTCTTTATGCAAGAATCTGCTAACAAAATTTAGAAGAGGTGAACTTTTTACTGGTAAGGGAATAATTAATTATATGTTAGAATCACCCAGTCAAATCTAGGATGAATTCCATTCTTGGCAGTTTCAGAAACAAAGAACAAATGATTTTACTTTTAAGAGTAAGATCTAGTCTGGTCCAAAATGAGAATATACAGGGTAATTCCCTGGCTTGTATTACACAAAATACAGACTAGACATCACAGTGCCCCTGTATAGCAAAATATACATCTGAATTCATCTTTTCTGCTAATTCAAGTTTGGAGCAGGTCCAAGGCTCTGTCTAGAAGTAGTATGTGAAATGTTAAACTTGCACGTGTTCCCTGCAGGCATTCTTGTCACTGCCTTTTTCTGTCCAGTTGACATGTTCAGAAAGTCAGCTCTGAGTCAAGCTGAAGTTTGGATGGTGGGTAAAAATCATCAAGAAAGATGCAGTGGCCATCTGTACAGCACAGTCCTGAGCAAAGGAGTTCAGAGCAGGAGAGGTTCACTGTTCTGGCTGGCCTGCCAACAGTGGGCATGTGTCCCATGGATACCCAGCTCTCAGCCACCAGAACCTTCCCTGTGGCAAATGTTCTAGGGAGGGACCCAAAGCCCATCTCACCAGAAGACATTTCAGTGCAAGGCAAGCACTACCTCCGCAGCGTCCTCATTGATGGTGCTCCCTGGAGTGGGATGCAGTTTGGCTGAGCTCGCCCAGCTGTGCAACCTCTCCCATCTGTCCTCCACTGCCCCCATGAAGACTTTCCCATAATTCCTTCTCCCACAGAACCCTCTCCACTAGTACTCTGCCTTGTGCTTGTTGTCCCATGGCACTATCGTGCCCTGTGTGTCTCTGCAGAGCCTACATTAACAGCCAAAAAGATAAGGCCTGTGGGTGTACAGCTATGAAAATACACCTGGGAACTTACTGTACTGGAATAAAAGGAAGAAGGAAATACTCTTGAGCCATAGTTTGTTCCTCATGTTGGTTCTGACTGGATGTCCTGGAAAAGAACAAAGAAAAGCCAAACACACACACAAAAAAGAAGAGTTCAGCTCAGCCATCTGCTCATGTGTGTTGGAGGTTGAGGTGGAATTAATCTAGCCTTCATTTACATGTCTAAAAGTGAAGTGCCTAATTTAGGCACAGCAGCTCAGCTTTCCTACGTGCATTTCTCCCATGGACTAAGAGTTAGGGGTTGGGGTCCTGCCAACTGGCCATAAAACAGATCAGTGAAGTCTCTGCTCCTTGCCAGCAGCATGTGCTCAAAGAAAGCTGCAAAGTGACTGCAGCTTCAGTCTATCCATGCAACAGGAAGACACTTGGGTTAAATGCTAACCCATTTTTTCTTCATCTGCTTCCTGCAACTAGAAATGGCTTGCAACTAGAAGCGACATTGCTTAATCATCTTAAACATCCTTAACAGGCTTAAACATCCTTACAGTGAACTAGTCCAATAAGAGTCTGAATGTTATTGTGTGTCTGAGCAATGTTTGTGAGAACTCACTGATTTGTTCCCTCCATTGTTAAATAAGCATGGACTAACTAGTTAATGGACTCCATAAAGGCAGACTAAATAAAACAAAAATAACAGTCTCCCATGTGAAACAGAATAGAATTAAGTACAGCACTCTTTTCAGGGGAAGACTGGCTTGATACATTTTGGTGAAAAGAACCTATAGGAAAGTCTTCAGAGAAGGGGACAGCCAAATGTTTATAACAGCATGAGGAAACAGCACCACATACAAATGACTGCTCAGCCCACAGCCCCCGCTGCCACACCAGGCCCTCAAGCCACATAATATTAAGGCTGTTTTCACAGTATTTAATTTTTATAGAAATACATAGATATGCACAGAATGAGTTAAAATGAACTCCCTACAGAGTATTGTCTGTTGGTACCCACTACAGGTTTCAACACAGTGTTCTGAAACGGGCTAGGCTACATAGGTACAAGGCTTTGGAGAAGCAATCTGCTTTGGGACGTAATTCTATTGGAGCAAGTTGCAAGGACGCACAGACAGAAGGGAGGGTCCATGTGCCCTGCCACAGAGCAGCAAGTCAGTGACTGAACCCACAGGAGCCCCTCTGCTGGCTGCAAGCTATGCTTGCAAGCAACAAGTCCTAGAGCCCTGCAAAACCCACTGGGTTGCAGAGAAGCAACTGTGAAAAAGGTAAGGGGTGAAGAATGGGCAGCAAGCTGCAGTTACCAGAGTGATACACAGGGCTCCAGTCAGGGCCTGGTGCAGGTTCTGGGGTGCCTGCACCTCCCCTACTACTAGCAGCAAACACCCAGTCACTCAGCAGAGAGAATGCCAGTGAGGCCTCTCCTACTTGGGGAATATTTGTGGTGTTTAAAAATTTTCCAGATTTACTCAAATAATGAAAGCAAAATAAATTTAGCAGCTACCAAAAAGCCCCTTTTTAGACCCATGTGAGCACTGAGACTTGCTCTCAAGGCACCACAGCATACAGATGAGATCAGCAGGGCTCACTCAGGAGGCTCCACAAACACGCCATGGTGACAGCACCTCAGTCCTGCTGCTGCTGCCACTGTAAATTTCTGTGATGCCACTGTACATTTCCTAAATGCCACTGTACATATCCTTGAGAAAACATCTTTTCCTGACCCCTCTAGTCCCAATTCTCTGTACAGTAATTATTGTAATTACCACTACTTCCAGTGATGCAGTCCCTGATTACTAAGGCACAGCCCACTGCTGAACCACACCCATGCTCCAATGCATCTATCCACAACTCTTCTCCAAGTTCCTTTGGCTCATTCCCTTGAGAAAGGCACCCTGTTGTCATGCCACCTGAAACATGCTCACCCAACTCCATGCCAAGACTGGCTGCATCATGAAAGCAACCACCTCGGAGATGGACAGCCTCCTCCTCAGCTGATGCAGCATCTGCTCATGACCTCTTAGCATTAAGAGCTCTGTTTCTTGCAGCACATTCATTGAAGAGCTGTGCCAAATGAACAGGTCACTGAGTCTAGAACAGGCCTAGAAGTCACCAGTCCTAGAGTCAGGGCTATGCAATTGTCAACTACCTTTTAAAATCATCTTTCTACCAGCAGAATGCCAAGAAAATCATTGTTGTACTGAGAATATTCAGGGATCCCACTGCCTAGGATGCCAGCACCCTGCTCAGGTGGGCCAAGAGAATGCAGAGTCCCCAGAGCTACTGCTGTTCCTCCTCAGGCCTTCATGCCCTTTCACAGACTGTAACACAGAATCAGCTCTGGGACCACTGAGTGAAATATTGTCCCCTTAGTGCTGTGACCAGCTGCAGAAGCCCAGTCTCAATGTTGCTGGTTTGAGACTGCCATGCACAACAGTCTTGGCCTCCCTGTGAGCCAAGACAGACAGTTTGCTTCCTCTTCTTCAGCAGAGGAAGGATTGGATTCTTTTTTTCATTTAAGATTAATTTTCTAAGGGTCTGGAAGTAGGGTACTACAAGCTGCCAAACATATATACAGTCTAAGCTCACAATCTGAAATGTGTCCAAGAACTATACGCACTTGTCAAATTTCCACAGGGAAAAGAGCCTAAGAGTCCAGTTTATGTGAAGTAAGAAAAAAATAATTTTGATATTTCCAAGCATGAGAAAATAAATGTCACAGTTACAACCAAGTAAAAGGAGTGGAAGGCCTGGGGAAGTCTCTCAGTCCACCAGCTACACACAAAAGCAAGCTTTCTTCTTGAAAACTTCATTATCAACGTACACTACCACCTAATCACAAAGCTAAAGCAACAGGGACACAGGGCCACATCAGAGATAGAAAAGATTTACAATGAAGTCACAGATATCAAGCAGTAACCAACTGGCAGCAGGGAAACTTGGTGGGAACATGGACATTACCTTTCCCCGTCCTTTCAGCTGTCCATTTCAGCCCTTCAACATCTTCACAGCTGGCCTGGCAAAATCACTACTGTGAGTGCAGACACTGCATGCGCGGGAGCTGGAAAGCAGGTGTCTCATCAGCACTGAGTCAGAGTAAAGCCTACTTGTGTGCAGCCGGGAGCTGTAGTGTATTGGAATATACAGTGAGAGATGGCAGTTGACGTCAGCACTGTATCAGTATTACTGTGCCGATAGAAGGATGTGGTGAGCACAGAGGAGGCAATGAATTCAGGTCCAAACACCCACACACCATTTATGACTGTATTGCTCTACTCTCTTACTCTTATGTGAGAAAAAGGTGGGAGAGTAGATAAAACAAACTCACAAGTCTTAGATCTAAAAGGTCACCAGTGGGGCTGATAGAATTAGTGGCTTGCAGTGGTGAGGTATCAGTGTCAAGGCATTAAATGGTTAAACCTGACTAAATAGTACAGTATGTACCACATCCGAGGCACCCAAGTACTGCTTTGGTCTGCTACCACCTGTCTCTAAAATGGCCCCTGAGACAGCACCAACCCTCACGCCACTGGCAGGGAGGTGGTCTGGCTCCTGCACAGGTGGTGGGTTCTCCCTTTGCCCTAACTCCATGCCTGCAGCTCGTAGCTGGGCTGGAGGTCTGCAGATTGGAAGGCTACCGCTGAGGGAAGATGGTCTATTCTTCTCAGCACATCAAGTGGGGCGTAAGGAGACAATGCATACTCCTTGTGCCCCTGGGCAAGGGGGAAAGGAATTGGAGCAGCACTATGAACGGGACTTGGCACATATAACATAGGTGGCAGGAGGGTAAGGATCAAGTAGCTGGAATAATCCAGGGAGACAGCTGCAGTGAAGTGGGCACAAAGTAGCTGGGTGCAGGGTGCTTGTGCTGTGTGTTCAGCCTCCAAGACATGATGAGCTAAAAAACATGTACCCACCATGCGGCAGCAGGAGATGCAAAGACTTGGTATAGCACAACAGCAGATGCTCTGCCAGCAGGGGCCAGCTCACACCCAGAACCGAAGGCTCAGCTAAGCATAACGGGAAACTGAAGAGGTGAGCCAGGGACATTGAGGTGTTTATTGTCTAGGGGCACAGAAGCAGAGGCAGGTTTGAAGGTAAATTGTTAGACCTGAGAGAGGGAAGCAGTGGCAGCTGGAAGTTGTTTAAGAGAGTTCATTTTAATTTAAGGAAGTTTATCCCTCAGTGACTGCCAAAATTTAGATCTGTACAGTTTCCCTTCTGTGATCCTTGTGATATGCTTACCTCTTCAGTCCTGGGAAGCCCAGCACAGTGTGAACCACCAGGTCTCTCAGTGGCTGTATCCACTCTATCCAACCTGTAATGATGTAGGATATAAATGCAGCATCTCCAGAAGCCCTGATAACCTGTTATCACCTGAATGAAGCAAGTCAGTGGTCTCGCTGTGCAGTGATCATCTCCAAGAACATATTGCTCTGGAGGTACTTTGCACTGTCTGCCCTGCACCTCAGGAGATGCCTGAGGTTCCATGGTACTTCAGAGCAGCTGAATCCAGCTCCCCAGGTAAAGCACATAGACCTGAAGATTGTCAGTTGCCATGGATTTATGCTGATTCAAGATACAAGGCAACTGCTTGCACTCAGCTGTAACCTCAGCACATCCCACAGTAGCTATATTCAACAAGCAGCAAGTATAAAGGGCATACCATGGAATGCTTTGCTAGATTCTGAGTTATTGATGAGACAAAATCATTCTACCATGACGAGAAGAAGAACATCTATGTGTATTTATCAGAAAGAAAAAATACAAAGGAAATAACAATTAGAGCTAACAATTTCTCTAGAAGGGAGAGTTAGTGACACTTCCAGTTATCAAGTTCATGACGTGGATAAAATATCTGCGCAATCAGTACTACCTTTGTTTTTATTCTTGTCACAGTGGAATTAAAACAATATCCAAAGAATCCTCAAAGATAAAGACCAGGTATTACAATTCTAGAGTCAAAGACATCTTTACTGGCTGGTGACATTTAGGAGGGAGATAATCATGAATTACCATAAGCAATGAGTCAAAAATGACAGGAGAACAGCTGAAGCCTGAGTAACAGTTTTCTACTGGAAGGGAAAGCAATAGAAGAAACCACCTCAAAGCTCAGGAAATGGGGTAAAATATGAATGAGCCAGGCAGAATGCGGAGGTGTTAGTCAGCAAAGCAGCAGGTTGAAAAACAACAAAGCCCCAGCTGGTGGCCTTCGAGCTGACACAGGATGCTGCACAGAGGAGGAGTACATTGCTTTTAGTCTGGGGAATGCTGAGTGCCACCCACACAGACCCCAGCACCCTGCCCTCCTGGCTCCCTTTTGCCTTTGCTGATTGTTTCTTTACAGCCACCAACATTGGGCTCAGCCTCTTATTTTCCCCCCAACATGCATTAAGCCTGAACACCTTCTCCATTAAGGCTGTAGTAGGAGGACATTGCTTTGGCTCCTGCCAGAGGAAAAGGGCTTACCTTCACAGAACTGTGACTACGTACATCTTGCTCACACGGAGGGGAGCACACAAAGGCTTGTTATCTTCTCTTAGGAAATCACCAGATATATGCTGGTAAGCAGAAACAGGAATGACTGAGCCTGTGAACTCACTCGGACCATCTGGAACAGAAACCTACAGCTCTGCTCAGCCTCAGACCCATCACCCTCATCTGCACCGTGAAGAATGTGCCCAGAACCCTCTTCTCGCTTTACTACACTGGATCCTGGTGTACATTCAGCGTACAGGAAAGTATGTTCCCTCCAAGATATCTTCCACACCACTCTCCTCAGAGATCTTGAATCCCTCTGGATACCCCATAAGATAGACCCTCCCCGAAAACGTTTATCAGAGCTACATCCCACAGCAGGGCTCCTGCAGCTTCACAAACTGAGCATCAGCCTTTTCATGTCTGTTCAGCTGATGTATGCCTCTTCACCGTCTCCTATCACAGCCAGTCTCAGGCTGGTCCTGAGTCACTTCAGGCCATGCCCTGTGTTTGTGCTTACAAATGACACTGTCCCTGCATGAGGTCAGCAAGTCCACATGCTCTCACAGTGTTCCCCTGAGTCACCAGTGCTGGCAGAGCTCCCTGATCCTTTCATGCAGTTTAGCAGAAACTGACCCATTTAGGGACAACATCCATCAGCATATTCTCTTTGCTTCCTGTGATGCACCAACATCACAGCTTGCTGTTGGCATATAGCTTTTTATGGCGAGAGCCCCACCTGAGCCTCTTGAATCTTTGTTTTACCACAGCTGTAAAAAATCAGGGTGCCTCACCCATGCTGCCTGGCCACAAGTTTTTGCAGCAGGCCTTCCACACCCTGGGCTGGGTACAGCAATCCTGTGTACCTTGCACAGCTTCTGGTATCTCTAATAGGGTGATAAACACAGCAGCTACTTTCAACTTGTGAGTGTGGAAGCACTTTCAAAGCAAAAGCTAATGGCTCATGCTGCATGCTGCCTCCATGTGACAAGCAACAAGCTACAGATGATTGCGTGTCAGTGCACAGACTCCAATAGCATTGCTGGCTCATTCCCAAACCCACAGACCATGCAGTCCTACCACAACTGGCAGCTCCTCACATCATTGGCAGGGACATACTATGTCCTTAGGAGAAAAAGTGGGATAGGTATGCGGGATGGACAGACAAGCAGAGTTTATGAGAAGAACCTTGCAATATATTGAGGCATATTAACAACACTGGAGATAAGCAAGGTTTTCATGGAAACAGACTGTTCCAAAGTAACCAATGTTTCCAAAAATTCAAAATACATTTCTGCACAGAGAACCTAAAAGGCTTACTGAATCCGTCCTGGGACTGTCCCTATTGCTGGAAGCTGTGGTTTTGCTCTGAAGATGGTAAGGGTTCATTGTAAGGTGGCAGAAGATAGCAGCTATTTTATTTGAGGCTAAAAAGGCCAAAACACGGGATTATTGGCTCCACTAGAGTACAGGGACTAATGCAATGAAATCATGTCACATCAGTACATCTGTATCCAAATCAGCACTGGTAAACTTTTACAATGCTCAGCAAGAAGAGGAATCTGAAGGCTGTTCCTACAAAATGTAGGGACTGGGGGATTCCATGCTCTACTGTGGCTTTGGCTGTGGCGTGAAGCTCTTGCTCGAATAAGGAAGCTGCTTGGATCCCCTGGTTGCTGTTCTGTGATCAGCAAAGAGTAACCCTGCACAGCCCAGTTTCCACATTGCTTACCCGGTCACTGTGCATGTGCAGAAGCTGGAAATTGATGTGCTAAGAGCAACAAGAAGTTGAAGCAATGGCAGACAACATGCAAAATAGAGACATGGACAGCAGGTGAATGTCTTGGCACTTCACACTGGAGAACACAGATGGTCATCTGACCAGAAGTGGGAAGCTTCCTGCTGCTTCAGGACAGCAAAGTCTGTTGTAAAGACCCACCACAGCTCAGAATGAGGCCATGGTATAGGAACATTAGGGAAGTCTAGGTATTCTTGGAGCACCTCTGCTAAACAGTGGGAGAGCAGAATCCCCAGAAATGAACTGCCCTGTATAACTTTCAAGCCCAGAGCCTGTCAGTTGTGTGTATTGGTTAGTGAATGCAACACAACTTAAGCCTGCTAGAGCCATCTCCTTGAGACCTCTGCTGGCTGCTCACCATGGACCAAGAATACTATCTTCAGGGCAAACCACAGCCAGTGCAGAGCTGGTTTTCACAGCAATCATGTACAGCACTAGGACAAAAAAATGGGGCTGATTAAAACTCTGAGCCAGGTGTGGAAATTCTTCCCCCAAAAGGCAGTCCAGTACTTCTGCACTCTGTTATAATTTTTGTTGCTGTGTGGGTGGTTTACTGCAAGTGAAACCAGCAGTGGCTGAGCTGGAGAGAAGCAGTCAACCTCAAACTCTTCAGCTTATGGCAAATTCCCCCATGTCTAAGAGCTGGGGAAACAGCAGCAAGTAGGAAAGTCCCAGTGATATGTTAGTCACTGACTCAGTCACCTTCAAGCAGAGGACAAACACCACACTGCTTTGAGTGCCCTGCTCTTAATACAGTGCAGTACAAGCACATATAGGACCATGGGAGTGGCTGATCCATCACAGAACCGTCAAGCGAGGTAGGAGCTCCTTAGGGCACCTACCACAATCCATGGGAGAGGTCTAACACAGCCACCCCTCTACCAAAGACATGCCACACGTTATATTGGTACTATAATGATAACTCTTGCTGTTACAATTGCCCCTCTGCTCTCAGAATACAAAACGCGTATGTGTTCGGTTATGCAGAAAGCGTTCTGGCTAAGAGCAAAACAGACCCAAAACCATCTGCTCCTCCTCACTATGCAGCTACAAGTGCCACAGCAGTCAGTTCTCCTGCTCTGTTCATTCCAGGACTGTAGTTAGTTTTTCTTTTCTTTCATCTTGCAATGTTTCTGGAAGGGTGAAAATAAGGGTGTGTGGAAATTCCATGCTGTAGAAAGCCTGAAAAGGGACAGGATGTAAATGGGACAGCACAAGAGACAAAGAGAACAAAGCACCTGTGGCGAGAGTACAGCACAGAGATGTTCCTCTCAACACTGCTTCCTTGGCTTGTCAAAGGACAGAGAGCAGTCAGGACTTAGCAAATTAGCGGTAGTGTGGTGAAAAAAAAAAAAATAAAAATGTAGTTAACATGATCATGATACATCACCATGTGGGAGCCTGGGACAGAATTTGTTCTTAGCAGTCAGCAGAGGGTGGGAAATAGTTGTGTGTGCATGTGTACACATGCATGTGCACTGCACAGGCACAGTTCCTCTGAGAAAAACACCTACTCTGTGTGAAGGCATCTGAATGCAAATTTACACGCATTGGGTATACAAACTGCAAAAATCATGCTAAGGAGTTTCCCACAAAAAAGACATGACTAGGAGAAAGCAAACTGTTTTCTCAGTCCCTATTCACTAAAGAGCTTTCTCACGTAATTTCACAGCCAGAGATAAATGTTAGAGAGCAGGGGAGGGGAAGTCATATATCTGCCATTTGGTTCTTTAGTCCATTGGTTTTTGGCCATGTTGCTGGAAAGTGATACCTAACAGAACTTTTCTTAGATAATGCTTGTAGCTTATGATGGATAAGCAATTGAACATCCTTGCAACCTGTTTTAACAACATACGTTCCATAACAAGATGCAGACACAAGTTATAAAAAAAGCTGATGACACCCTCCACCCCTCGTTAACTTACCTCTACTCCCAGGAACTTGTTTCACAGGTCTGCTTAACCCCCTACCTCCATGCTTCTCTCACCCTTCTCTTGGGGTTATCGTTAGTTTTCCAAGGGCAATGACAAAATTTGTGAACGATAGGAATTTGTCAACACCCATTCAATATAGGTGCATGTTTCTAAAGAGCACTGATAAGAATCATAGAATATCTCAAGTTGGAAGGGAACCACAGGAACCAAGTCTAACCCCTGTGTCCCGAAAGGACCACCCAAAAAATCAGACTGTGTCAGAGAGTTGTCCACATGCTTTTTGAACTCTGGCAGGCTCGGTGCCATGACCACTTCTCTGGGGAGCCTGTTCCAGTGCCTGACTACCCTCTCAGCTGTAGACTGTTATGTGGTCTTCCCTCAGTATCCTCTTCTCCAGGCTGAACAATCCAAGTGACTTCAGCTGCTCCTCAGACGTCTTGCCCTCCACACCCTTCACCATTTTCACAGACCTCCTTTGAAAGATCTCTAACAGTTTATAACTTTTTTTTTTTTTTTTTAATCTTTCTTATACTGTGGTGCCCAAAACCGCATGCAGTACTCGAGTTGAAGCTGTACCAGTGCAGAGCAGAGTGGGACAATCACTTTACTCGACTAACTGGCAATGCAGTGCCTGAGGCACCCCAGGATACAGTTGGCCCTCCTGGCTGCCAGGGCACACTGCTGGCTCATGTTCAGCTTGCTGTCTACCAAAACCCCCAGATCCCTTTCTGCGGGACTGATCTCCAGCATCTCGTCCCCCAGACTGTGCATACAGCCAGGGTTGCCCCTTCCTGGGTACAGAATCCAGCACTTGCTCTTGTTCAACTTCATACTTAGAAAACAAAATAAACAAACAAAACAAACAAAAAAGTAAGCCTGTGACATTTTCTGCAAAAGTAAAACAGTTAATCAGAACTATTTTCTCCTGAACTGGGAATACACCTGCTTTTCTCAGGAACCTGTTTCACTCATTCATGACAATGATGAGTCAGGTTACTAATACTTGGTAGGCAGCCAGGTAAGGATGATATATATGGAAGGGGAATGACTGTGAGCGAGTAATAAATGGCCTTATAATTGTGCTGAGTTTTAGCCTAAGCCTCCATTTGCATTGCAGTCTTACAAAACAAAATGAAAAGAAAAAACAAACAAGCAAGCAAACAAACAAACAAACAAAAAAATATACTTACTGCAATGTAATTCTCTTTCCTGGTAGGGACCCCCTATTAGCTAAAAAGGCCATGACTGGAGGGTCCCAATTTTTAGGTTTGAAGCTCCTCTCCCGGGAGGATAAACTGCTTGTGTAAACACAGACTAGTCCCTCAGAGGTGTGACTCAGGCCAATACATCACACTGACAGTCCTGGAAGCCTGCCAAAAGTCAGAACTCTTGCACAGTCCCAGTTAAGTCAGAAATTTGTCATTTGAAACATACCTGTGTTATATAGCCTAGCAGTTGCTCTAGATTGCAAAAGTGGAGGAAGCGGGAGATGGAACACTAACTTAGATCACACTTCAGTCATGCATGCACTGTGCCTGACATAAGATAGGGGAGATTAGCAGGCCAGCTTCCCAGACAGTCCTGATGTTTAACACAAGTTCTGGGTTCTGGAAAGGCACGGGAGTAGGGCTCCCTCTTCCTGAAGAGCTGCAGCATGATTTCACTAGAGAAATACTGAAGGGAAAAGAAGAGGTAGAAAGAACACCCTAGCATAGAAAGTTATCCAACAGAAACAAGCAGGTGGCGGGGGTGTAGCTATGTAGGAAAAAAAGAAAAAAAAAGGTCAGGGAAAAGCAGAGTGAAGCTGGGGCTCCGCAGATGAACTACTACAGCAAACAGCTTTCCAATCCTTGCCCAAGCAGAGCTCTCCTGGGTGGTACAGCCAAGTGCAGGCCTTCCAGGACGATTCCCTCCAGAGCACAGGGGAGAGCGCAGGGGCAGAAGGGGAAGAAAATACCACTTGTGCCCCTGTGCCTCCCTTAACAGCCCTGTGCTATTACCGCAAACAGTGAGTAACCCATGCTGAGTAGCCACAATAAGTAGCTGTGGATTTTTGCTTAAACTTCATTAGGATGTAGGGAAGTGAGTCAGCACTCTCATGAGACAGCTCATGACCTCTGTGCATGTTCTTGTTCCACCAGTTCAGCAAGGGTTTGCTTGAAGGGTCGTGGCACGCCTCTTCATCTTTCTGCCCCACAGCCGTTCCATTTCTGCATTGCCTGCCCCCAGGGAGAGTTTAGCTTAGGTGCTAGGTTAATGGTTGGACTTAGATGTCTTTTCCAACCTAAATGATTCAACAATTCTATGATTCTAAGAGTATTTCTGAGGATTATATCTCATCCAAGTGGAAATAAAAATTAACCTTGTATTTTCAATTAAAAACAATATTAACATGTTCATCAGCACCATAGTGAGCTATAAATCAATGCCTACACAAAAGTTAATATCGCATCTGAATAGAGGCACTTCACTGCAACTCTTCTTCCAAGGCTTACATACCATTTTTTTCTGCTGCAAAATTGATGGATGAATACCTCTACTTTTGGGCCAACCTGAAATTTGAAAAGAGTTGCAGGACGAAAGTTTTACAAAACATGTCAAATGATTTTCTGTGCAGCACCCACAGATCCGCTCTTAGCACTACTCTTTCCATCTTCGTTCATGAATGTTAATACAAATAGGTGTTTCTAAATAATGAGAACATATATATACGTATGTTTATACACATAAAATTACTTAACTGCTTTGTGGCACTGCCAACATACTAGGGTAGAATTTACAATACCAAACTACACGATAATGCCCTAGAAAAGTTCAGTCATGAGCAAAACGTTTGGAACTATTATCTAAGAAGAAGTATGTGCTATTTTATAGCTGCAAGCATAATTTCCACTCTGACTAGACAAAACCAAGAAGCTGAAAAACGCTCCATGAACTTAAGGAGTCTGATCGTAAACTGGATAAACTTTCTGGGAAAACAGGTTAGAGATGCCTCATTCCATTTACAGCTGTGTAAGTATGAAACAACTGCTTACTTCTAAAGTAAGAGACTGATCATCAATAACAATTTCTTAAGCCCAAATGACAGTAATCTTTATTTTAGATCTTGATTAAAGTAGTATAAAAACATATACCACATGCTGGTGCCAGGAACACAGAGACACTCCCTGCACCCCCTCCAATAAACAAGTAACGGAAGGTATGCAATTCCATCAGCGCAAGGCAGTCACTTCCCCTTTGACTTGCACGTACTTCCCGCTTCCAGGTCAGCAACTTCCATATCATCTTTTGTGCTTCCCAAACAACATACAGACCCAGAGCAATAACCAGCCACAGGAGATGTGCCAAATAAGAACTAGTTTATGCAGCTCCTGCTCACTTTCAAGGAACGATCATAGCCAGAGAAACTTCAGCTCTGTGCCTTCCTGACAGAGCTGTAGCTACATTAGGTGCTAGCCCCTGCTGTCCCCCAACGGCCTGCCTCACATACCAGCTGCCACCTCTGCAGCAAGCATGTGTTACAACACAGTGAATCCATGTTTGTACTGTAGTAGCCCTCACTTTAGGCAAAATTGGAAGAATAAGCACCATTTCAATTTGCCACACAGTTTATTTCCAAAGCCTAGTGTGGTTCTCTTGGCAAACATAACTAGGCTACCTTCATGTAACAGTTGTCCTCCTGGGCAAGAGCATGTAAAGCTTTATTTCTTTTCTCATTCTTCCTGTTGTTTTCCCTCAATAGTTCTGCTGGTCTTTTTTTAACTGCAGGTGCCAGTCTAGAACCCTCAGCGTGAACAGTGAGACAATCAGAAGGACAGTGGTTATCCATATAAAGAGGATCTGACAGCTTGTCTGAGACCAATAGCCCAAGTGGCTCCACTGATTTTAAGTTCAGCTCAATGCTGCCTAGTGATTCTTCTGATAAGTTAGCTGTTGAGCCACACCTTCTGCTTCCCACCTGTTTATTTTCTCCTTCATTTCCAAACTTCCTCAAATGGTTATGTGTGGGGCACAGGACAGTATTTAGCTTGTTACTGCTGTCCTCTTGCATTCCTTTACCATTACAGTTACAGCCATTAGGGTTTGTTCCCTTTAGAGTTCTTTCTCTGTTGTTAAAATCTTGACAGTTCAGCTCTAACAAATGCAACGGCTGTTTGCCTCTGCTGGCATTTTCATCTTTGCTATCACTTGGCAGCTCATTAGAATTGATGATCCAAAGGCTGCCATCACTGCTACTGTGTGTGACATTCTCACTAGAGGTTACACCTGGGACAATGCCACAATCAAAGCCTTGTACAATCAAACATACATGGTCATCTATCTTCTGGTCAGATTCATGGATTATGGTATCTGGAGGTGTTTCTCTCAGGTTGTTGTACAACACATGAATGAAGGGCTCATACAATGACTTAGAGGTAACTTCACTGTCATTGTCAAAGCATTTAACTGCAGTACCAAAAGATTTATAACCAGACAGTTGAGGTCCAACATGGCAAGAAAGCACGTTGGCTGTTTTTTGAACATTTTGATATGCTACTTGCTTATGTTTTTCTTCCTCTGGTAGGAAAGCTGAAACTCCATCATTTGCAGGTGTGGAGAAAGATGGAAAATCAGTATGTTCTGAACAGGTGTTTTGAAAATCAAGCTCATTGCAGGGAGATCTGCAGTTGGTGTAACACATCTTATTGCTAGGGGGTTGATAAACTTGATCTCTGCAGCAAAGTTCCGGTGTCTCTGAAAGCTGGGTCAAAGGCAGAGAGGAACACACATTTTCAAAATGCACAGTCAAGCTACCGTTCGCCATAGACTGAGATATAAGGGTATCAAAGCTCTTATATGCAGAGCTACTTGGCTCCCTGAATGTGGGCACAAGAATATCAAAGCTCTTGTATGCAGAACTACATGGCTCCCCAGGTGGAGACACAAGGGTGTTAAAGCTCCTGTATGCAGAACTACTTGGCTCCCCAGGTAGAGACACAAGGGTACCAAAGCTCTTGTATGCAGAACTACTTGGCTCCCCAGGTAGAGACACAAGGGTGCCAAAGCTCTTGTATGCAGGGTTGCTTATTCTGCCTTTGTTGGTCACAAAGGCTAGCTCATTTGGAGATTCCTCAATCAGGACAGATGAGTTACGCTGACTTTCAGAACTGCATGGAAAAAGGCTTTGATGAAGCATACGGGGAGCATCTCTTGCATCCAGAGAAGCCGAATTTGTGCTGGAGCTCTGATAGCCAGATTCAAACGATTCTTCTGATTGTACTGACTTCTTGCTGGTTGTACTGCAATTGTACTCATCTTGAGAGGCTCTGGTGAAAGGGGAAACTCTATGAGAAATACCGTATGTCTGCTGACTCTGGGCTGTGCTTTCTGTAGGACTTCGTTGAGACTCATTTTCTGACTCAAGTTTCTCAAAGGTTTTATTTTCACTTGTGATGACATCTGGGTCTTTATCATCTTTCATGTTGTTTTCATCTTCCAAGAGCTCAATGAACATGTTAGCTAGTGCATCATTGTGTTCGGTGTGCTCCCTGAAAGCACTGACACTGGTCTCACAAGACTCAAACATGGTGATCTGGTCATGAGCTTCTTCCTGGCTCTCAGCCTCAATGTCTGTTAAACATTCACAGATTTCTATAGACTCCTCAATGAGAATTGTCTCAGGGGTTAAAACTGCACTACTGCCTTTTGGAAACCACTCTCCAGTCTTGCTATGGCAACTGCAAGACTTCCCAGCATTTCTGATGTTATCTTTTCCCTTGAAATTTTGGCTTGACAAACTTTGAGACAGACAGCTTTTGCAAATTCTGTTTTAGGAAATCAAAAGGAAAGGACAGTTAATGTTTATGTAATAGGAAAATATTATATGCCATAACGTGGAGGTGTGTCCCTCCCCCTTCTGGTTAATGTTACTTACATTTGTTTTTCCATATGACTCTGCTTTACGTCATGGAAAGGGAACTTAATTTCATCGATGTAGCACAAGACTGAAAGCTAATAAAAACAGAAATGAGTTTTAGAACACATAAACTGTATTTAGTATTTCATGTACAAGCCAGCCAAGAGCATTTATTACATATTCTATTTCTGGCAATCAGGAAAAGGTATTTTTTGCAAAGCCCTTAAATTACCTTAACGTTTTTTACGACCAAATGGCTCTTTGCTGGATTTGGGATTTGGTCCCACCATTCTTTCTTCACTCTGCAAGGCAAGAATGAAAATTGTTTGCTTTAACTGAATCTTGGCTTGATCAGTATACACTTCCCTCTTCTGTTCTTCTCTCCCTCTTAGCCATCTGCACTGCAGAAACAGGAAGTGCTTGTTCCGTATATCTCCAAATGCTGCTTTTCCATTAACCTAGTGCAAAGATGTTTATGCTCTGCGTGACTGCTCTGCACAACCACAGTCACATGTTTCTAATTACATTTAAAATGCTGCGTGAGACAGATAGGATCCAACTTTCACATTATCAGTATTTCTTTTCATTTTTTTTCCAATGGTATTTAATCATCATTACTGAAACTGCAGCAAAGACTGAGTGCAAAACTGACAGACCTATAAATGCAGCCTGTTTTGGATACTCTTAACAAGCCCATTCTAGTAAGATTAGTAGAAAATACTCAATTTTCTTTTCACAAAATGACAGTACAACTGATTTATGTTTGCTCATAGAGTCTGAGATAAACCTGCTGAGGAAACGTCAGTCATTAGATTCCTGTACTACTAGACATTCAACTAAGCAATGGCAATACTGATATCTGTGCAAACTGCTAGTCTATAAAACCTGTGAACATTGATACATACTTGGTAAAACAGAAATAACAAGTTACAGCTACTGCCATGATCAGGATGCAAGATATAGGAACAGCCATCTGCAGAATGTCTTCAGATGTTACTTGATAATCTGTTAAATAAAAATATATATTTGCATGTGTATGTGCATATAAACACAAGTACTGACAACACCAAGTCTGGTGTTCTTCTTTTGCATATTAAAGTAATGCTACTTTAGAAGATGTAAAATAAAGCCATAGCAGATAAACACAACATATGCAACTACCAGTGGCAATAGTACGTGTCATGTCTGAAAGGTCAATGCAGGTACTTCAGTCAGTTACTGTTGGTGATTTAGGAACTGGGAGACCACATGAATTGTGAAACCATTTGTCAGCTCTCTGAGACAAACCTGCCACATAGTTTCTGGAATGGCATTATCATCTCTGCTGTAGTGCAGCTATGCTTCTTACCCTCATCATTGTTCTTCAGTTTTTTTTTTTTTCTTTTAGAAAGTCAGCCCTCTAATGGTTAAAGTATTGCTTAATTTCCTAAGTATCTCTTGTTCATTTACACCCACTTGCATAAACATTGCTTTTTAGTTTAAACATGTCTTCTCCTTTCCTGCTGCCTACTTCATGAAATATGCATAGAGAACAAATACATCCCCTTTCAGCCTTCTTTTCCACAAGACTGAAGGAACCAACTTCCCTTGGTCTTCTCTTCCTCAGTTTCCCCAAGAGCTGCTTTTTTGCATTGAGTCTCCTTGGAAGCCTTTACAGATTGATCCACAATATATTCAAACGGATGAAGATAATGATTCCATAACTCTCCTCTGGTAACTAAAAGGCAGTGGGGTATATACAATGGGGTTTATAAAACTGTACCATCCTTTTATCAAGCTGCTATTTGCTATAATACCTACCACAGTGAAATTCAACTCTGTCACTCCAGTCACTCCAGTAGGCTGGGTAGTCTGTATACTTGCACCGTACACTTGCAATGTAATCATAGCCTCTCTGCAAGGAGCTTGCAGTAATTTCAAAGCTTTTTGCCTGGTAGTTAATTGATTTTATAGAAACCTGAAAAGAAAGTAAGGAAGTTCACTGATTTCTTTATGGGAAAAAGGGTTAGTGAAAGTAGTTAGATATCAACTGCATCATATGTTTTCCTGATGTCTAAAAATAAAATTAAGTTTGGGTAACAGAAGTACTGTATTTTAAATCTCTTCCCTGTCAGCACACCACTTTGAGGTAGTAGTCAGAAGAGTTTCAGTCCTTTAAAGCTCAGTTTGAACCACCTTTGGTGAATGTGATCAGTAGCAAGTGTGCTCAGGAACATGCCTTTGCTGGCCCTTACACCATTAGTCATGACATGGTTTCAAAGTCCTTCAAGACTTCTTTTAAAAGGACTTTTTAACCCTTGAAGCTCCAGAGATATAAAATGAAGAGACTGGATGTCTCTTACCTCTCCTGGGTGCTGCTTGCTCCAATATTTTATTTCAAAGATGACTGGCTGTCCAGAGAGCATGGATGGAGGGGTGTAGCTCTCCTCCCAGCTCAGATTGAAATTACCATTTTCAGCTTTCTCAATGGCAAGATTTCTGGGAGCCCTTGGCTTAACTGTATATTAAAAAAACAAAAACAAAAAAAAACACATGGAGAACAAGGCAATGAGAAAGCACTGATGGAAAGAAGCAGAGAGAAAGATATTCATTCACCAGAGACCAGAATCTCAGAGTCAATCCATTTTAGACCTTTTCACTACACCATAGTACAAGGATATAGAGGCCAAGACAGAGCAACTGCATGGTCTTCATTAACAGGTACTGAATATTCAAGCTGGCTGAATAAACTTCAAGTTCTATTTTTGGTGCACTGGATGCAGCTTTCAACCTGGAGAAATGATAACAACTTGTACCCTCACAACAACACACTGTGCTGTAGGGTAGGCAGAGAACTTAGGACCACTTTGCAGCCAGACCGTCCTGGCTACCTGAGTCTTAGATGCAGGTTCCAGCTTATTCTGCTGAGGAGCAGCAGTGACACTGGGTAGGAAAGGAACCAGCTCACTGCTGTAGATCAGTGCCCGCCCAAGGTACGTGGAAGATTTCTGAGTGTTTGAGATGACAGTGTTTTGAACACACACTGGTTTAAACAAACTAGGTGCTGACAGAGATAAACTGTATTTATGCTGTCACGTGAAAGAGCAGTCATTAACCTTCTACCATGGTTTGTTATAATCCAACAATTACTGGAAAAAACTCTGTTCGTGGGCATGATTCAACTAGCATGAAAAATTAGAGGATGACAGAGAATGGAAGAATTTGAGTAGGGATAGTCTACTGTCCTCTTCATCCCTGAATTCTACGGCCACGAGTAAAATGCACTAAATACACCGTTAAGTCCACAAACTGTGGATGGCTGGCAGCTGAGAGGAATAATCCTTCTGCTTGCCCCATTAGTTATACTGTTTCCTTTACAACCTACTCCAGGATCAGGTTTCTACACCAAATGGACTTTTCTTTCAAGCCAGCATGACACGTACCATCTAATAAGGAAAAACCATTCCGGTGTCATTAACGAGGAGTTAGCTAGGATTACAAAGCCTGAAACAAGATGTCCTGGTGACAAAATAAACAACGTCTTACCAACCAGGGCTGGTGTAACACTGTAATTCCACATATCAGTCCCATTGAATTGTAAAGCTAGAACATAGGTAAGGCCTGATACAAAATAATCGGGATATATTGTACAACTGCATGTGAAACTCTCTTTTCCATTCTCAGGGACACACACATTTCTGAAAAACAGGCAGAAAATGATATGATTGTTTACACAGTGTGGCACAGTATTTCTTCAAAATGTGGAATCAAGCTTATCAATGTGTAGAGCCAATCAAATCTGAAACAAGCAAGCTCAAATTCAGTTCCCAGAAGCACTTTGTCCAAACAAATCCAAAACAAAAACTTATCCTCCCCCCCAGCTTCCAGATGACCCATCCTTCCCCGATACCCCTTGGCTACCTATTGGTATTGCACTAAGGAAAAGCTAAGAATTGATCCCGAGCAGAAAAATTAGCACTAAAAGCAACCTTCACTACACTTTAACCTCCAAAGGTGGGGACTGATGCTCTGCTAGTACAGGAACAGTTTTATTGCAGGGCAAATCAAGGTATTCGGAAGTCTCAATGGAGAAATCATACTGCTCCCCTCTATGGAGAGGAATAGGAAAGCCATGATGTATGTTCTTCTGCAGATGATGACAAGAATACTGCCTCGGCTGTAGAGCAGTGCTAACAGTCTGTCCATGAATACCAAGTTACACTGTATACAGAAATATTCACTGATGCTCCAAGGAAGACTTCATTTCACACAGGCTACAGCCTGGTAAATCATGTAAAGTTTCTCATGAAATGAAGGTCTGGTAAACTTACGAGAGCCTTACCACTCCTACAAGCAGTACTTGACCAACCAAGAACGCAGAGGTCTGTCAAAGACTAGCCCACTGAACAGAGCATACTGTTAATTGCAACAAAACATTTTCCTCCTCGCAAGGAGGATCGTCCTGACTATATTTAGTTGCAGGCACTCATAGCATAGGGAAGAAATCAATGCTGATAATGGCTGTAGGATATTTAAAGTTCCAATGGTAAAGAAGGTAAACCCTATTAAACACTCACTGGGGAGAGAAGATTTCCTCCCTGTAGTAGAGCAGGAATTCTTCGGAGCAGTTTGTCTGTGCAGGCACCTTCCAGTCACAAACGAGCTCTTTTGCGAAGTCACTAAAGCATCCAAATTCTTGTATGTGTCCTGTAGCCGTAACTAGGGAGAAGTAGCACACAATAAGAAGCAAGAAAATCCAAGGAATAAATTGAACTAGGCATATACATTAGTTCTCCTTCTAAACAGGAGGGTAAAGCCCCTATAAAGGAAGTAAGCACTTTTTTCATGTTCTGTGTAAATGGAAGAAGATGCATGTTACCAAGTATGTCCACCTTTCTGGAGACAACATCTTTGAGAGGGAGGTTCTGATGAACGCCAAGTTTTAATTATGCAAACTCTAAACCACTAAACTTTTATCATAAAAGAGCATCATCCTATCTTTTATACACAAAAGGTTCAAAAGCCAAAAATGCAGATCCTTAACAGATTTAGACCAAAATCACTGCCTACACACCTGAATTTGTGCTTTATCCACAACTTTTTTAAAGCTTTTAAGTTTTTAAGTTTAAGCTTTTAAGGAAGTTTTAAGCTTCCCAAGTGCATACCCTCTGCCTCCCTGGAACAGTTCCCCATTGCAGATCTAATTCCTTCTTTTGGGCTCTACATCACAATTCCCCATAAAAATTTAGAATAGCTTTGGTTGATACTTATAATCCTATCAACTGTTATTTTTCTGATAGTTTCTTTAGGGATGCTGCTAGAAGTTTTCTTGTGGCAGTTATACAAAGGACATATAGAGACATGATTTCATTTCTCTATGGTATGTAAATAATTTTGCTTATACAGCCTAGCACATTACTAACTCTCCATGCTTGTCATTTACATTGCAAATTCAAGATTAGTTGCCAACAATTCACATCCTGTAACGTTCTTCAGCCACTGCAGCTTCAAAGACGACTTCTTCCCAGTGGCTGTCCATTTCAGATTATTCCTCCAAAAGTTTTTGTTTTCATAAGTATCTAATTTCATTCTTATTCTTCCTACACTTCTAATTTTCTGTTGTCCTGAATTTTCTCATGCAAATTCTGCACACTCTGATGTAGTACAGTATCTGCAAATGCAACATACGTGATAGCCATCTCTCTTAGTGGGTATAGCGATACGTTACATACCACTGTATCTACCATCAGACCACGTGGTACTTCGGTAAAAACCTGACTCAAACACTTAACTGTTTAGTACTGCTAATGGGTGGCTTTTTATCCTCATTTAAACCCATGTATCACTTTGTTTTGCGTTCCTAGAAGGCCTCCCATAAAATCTCATTAACAAGCAGTCCTGGATCACTGGAGTAAGCTCAATAACCTTAGTGAAGCTCACTTACGAAAATGAGGATGTATGGCAACGTCAAGGAACCATTCTGAAGTTTGGTGAAAATCATAACCTAAATTGCCTAGTATACTGACTGGTTACAAACCTAGAACTGACTGCAGCTCACGGTTTCATTATTATTCAAATATTTAGAAAACGTTTTGCTCTAGTTACTAAGGCTAGGTAATTATCTTGTAGATAAGAACTATCACCCATATCCTTTCGGATGGCAGCACCACGTTTAGTTCCCTTTTGTTCTGAATGGTCCATGGTTCTTCAAAAACCAAACAAAAACCAAACAACCCAAAATCATCAGGACATCAACAAGTTAAAAGATTAATCTTCTATAATGCCATAAGAGACACACTGCTCATTTATTTTAGTAGAACCATTACCTGTTTACCTTGTTACTGTTGTTTATATTTTGTTGTCCTTTATATTTTTACTGTTCACTTCATGATGGACTTCTAGAAGATATACTACCATTTTATTCCCATTACAGATGAATTTCATTATTTTCCAATGTGTTAACGATCTTATGCTTTCAAGAATACTGGAATTAAATGAAGCTGTTCCTGCTGTGTTAAGCTAGCAGATTTATCTTGCCTTTCAGCATCCTCATGTCTTTCTAGGACTCTGAATTATTTTCTGTATTCTTTTCCTGTGACCTTTTCCCTTTTTTCAACCCTGATACGATATGTTTTTTTTATAAAAACCTCATACATATAAGAATTTTCTTTTAAACCCCATACAGTAAAGAGTTAGTTTTCAGTTCATGTAGTCAGAAAAGGGAACTGAAATGTTGGATTTCTTTTTTAATCCTCAGCTAGGGTAACATAATACAGAAACTTGAAACATGTAGTTACCTAGTGGAAAAAAATATGTAAAATTAAATTTTGATAATTTACAGAAAAACTGGGATTACCTGGATCAGATGATGTAGAAATTATGCTCCTGCAAACCTTCACCCTTCTTATTAATCGAAATTACAAAATTCCCTGCAGTATACTATGGGCATATGGCTAAGAAACCTTTTTACCTTTTTTTTTTTTTTTGGACAGGCTATTTTTTCAAAAACTATTTTGTTTATTAAAAACAAACAAACAAAACCAAGAACAACCAACCAAAGCCAAACTGTAAAACCACTAGTAGACTACTGTGGAATAACTTAAAAACTGGATGTAAGATTCATTTTTCAGAGAATGAAGATGCTTTGTCAGAAAACATGATTTTATACTTCTAACTTCTTTTTATAATGCATTATCTTTAAAAGATACCAGCAAAATACATGTTCAGCTCCTTCCAGTTGAACTGTATCACATAACTATCATCTAAGAAGCAGCACTAAAACATAATGCAGCTAAACATCTTGCTAGACCAAATGAAAGGTGTAGTGACAGAACATCACACACAAGTCATCTGGCCCCGTACACGCACAAATCAGAATACATACCATCTGAAAGCAAATGCCTTCCAAATCCGTTCAAATCCAGCCAACTAAGTTTTCCAATTCAGCATTTTTGCACACTTTCTAGAACACATACTGGCAGATGCCTTTTGACAGTAGGATCTATAGACTCCTGTTCTTTTTCATGAGCATAGCTTCCTGCAGGTCTATAATTGGTTAGCCCACATGGCAAATAAAAATGAACAAATCTGAGACTGTTTTCTACTCTACTTTTTTTTTACTTTCTACAGAGATGTTACAGGGTTATTGTTGAGCATCCTATTTACAGCATGGTGCCCAGTACAGATTGGACAATGGGTAAGCAAAGAGGTGTCTTTTCAAACCTCAGTTTCTCCTTCTTGCAAATTCCTTTTTTTTTTTTCTTGCCCGCATGGAAAAGGCCAATAAAATGAAGAGATTTAAAACAAATTTTGTATTAGTTAATTAATTCTAATAGTATTGCCTGCTAGTTATTCCTAGTCACGAGAAAAAGTTGTTGGAAAAAACTTCAATAAAGCAACTTAAAACATTAATAAACGTACCTTCGCTTGTTGCATATGAAAATAAAAGGATCCACAGGATATGCAGTACTGCACTTAGGAATCTTGCCATCATTGACACTGGCCAGGCTCAGAAGGGCAAGCTGTGCTGAAATTCTGCCAACAAAAGACATTATTAAAAGCTCACATCAGTGTCCCAAGTAGTGTAAGGGTGCAGTTTGTCTTGCCACTTTGCTAGATGTTATGATTCAGATCTCCTGAAGTGCCCAAACCCTTTAAAGGTTGCTCAACAAGATGCGTAGGAGTGTAAGAATAACACAAATGAGCGACATGACTTCTTTGTAAAATTTTAATTACAGAGGATACTAGATTAACATCAGCAGCGGGCCTACTTATTTCAGCTACTAGAAAAGGAACATTTCTAGTATGCGACATATTTAAAGAGTAAGCCCATGACCAAAATATCAGCATGCCTCTGGAGCCCTGTGATTCCTCTCAGATAGCCAGAAGAATTTAAGAGCAATGTGTGTCTGATCTATTGATTGTAATACGATTTCCTCAAGTCCTATCACCAGTACCGTAGTTAGAGCATGCTCCCCTTGAAAACGTTCTGAGCAAAGACCCCTAAGTTTTGATTCAACAGAATGCAGATTTGTTAAAATGGTGAATAATTAGAAGCTGTAAAACATGTATCATCATATAAGACAACGAGCACAACTTCAGAGAAACAAAGTTATGCAGCTTTTAGATATTAGAATTCTTTAAGCACAGTGAAGTTGAGCTTTAATCCAGCTACAGTAGTAGGACAACCCTTGACACTTATAACAGATTTGAGTTTCACCAGCACAAAAGACACAGCACATTGGCAACAGATCAGAAACTCTGCTGTGGTATAACCTTGTTAAGTAATTAGCTTTGGAAAAGTTTAATGACCTTTTGGAAGTATGCGTATGAGCACTGGATACACATAAGAATGTGTAGCCTCAAAGGTATGTTACCAAAGCCATATTCCCTCAAATAACTTGTCTCAAAGCAAGAAGCAAGATTCTCGCAACTAGCAAGATTCTCAAGCACTGCTACTGCATATTTGTTGCCAGTTAGAATGAACACAAGATAGGCAACAGCTGGACCTTCCCAGCTGAGTAAGGGACAGAAGTATCACTTCTTTTTACAGAAAGAACAACACACCTTTGATTTATATAGATATATTTATCAATAAAACCCGATGTGAAATGTAGCAAAAGAATCTTAATTTCTTCAACATATTTAACAATACTACTACTTTTTGTATAGTAAACCATGACTTCAGCATGTCAGATTCAGCTCCAAGGCAATTAACTCATATCCCAACTTGCAGTGCTCATCAGAAAAAGGCATGTCCCCTGACACTGTTTCTTCCATTCTCACATGCATGATTAGCCATACTTTAAAATAAGTTTCCAAAGATTAAATATGGAAGATGTCAATCTCAGAGGTAAAGGGATGAGAACACTGAGTGAAAATTGAAGACCAGAATGGAAACTTCTTTGTGATCTTATCTGCGGCAGTTACTGCTTATCCAGAAATACAAGACATACTTTAAAAATGAATTTCTCATGAACACTCAAAAGCTAAGCTGTACACATTTGGAAATAGACAAAACATGACTGAGCCCAGTAGAACACAAATGCTTTTTCTGCTGCTCAGAAAAAAAGGGCAAACCGCTCCAGCACACAACACTCTTTCCCTTTTTTTTCCTGGTGTTCACAAGAGAGGAAGTGTTTACTTTTCAGTCCATTGTTAAGTAATAGTATCCCATGACTGGAGTTCCAAGAAACTCATAAAACTTTGGCAAAGAATCCTGTACTGCATAAGCACATATGAATCAGCAGATGGCAGAGAAAAAAAATATCTCCCTCATAGGAAAAATGTTCTGCATGTGTTGATAAAAAAAAAAAAAAAAGTTAATCCATAGTTCTAATGAAACAAGAAACTTTTTATTTGATTGTTTTAAAAAGATGAGAGTTGCAGACTATAATCTAAGCACAAGAGAAAATTAAAAAAAATGACAATAGCTTTCATGTCTGCTGGCTCTTAAGTTTTTCTTTATATCTGATGATAAACCTTAATGAGGAATATACAACACACACAGAATACTAAGTTCACAGCAAACCTAGTAATCTCAATACGTACGAGGAAATAAAATGTAAAAGACAGAAGTGACTTTCCTAAAAACTATGAAAGAAATCTTTATCAGGGCTGGAAGCAGCCCTGTTTATTGGCCCAAGTTACATGTGCAAATCAGTTGCTCATGCCTGTCTTTCGGGAAGAAATAAAGTGATTGAAAAGATTCCATTTAGTATCAAGAAGAACAGTAACTTCTGTAATGGACTTCTAAATAAATTAGGGTCTTATTTAATCTACAGGCATAATTTGCAAAATAGTTATGTTCAAATGGTAACTCATGCACAGAACACAGATGAGGCATTTCTACCTAAGACTGCTTAATTCATCTTTGCTGCTATTGCAGAGGTAAAGGACAACTCCCTGTTTTAAAACTGGACTTTTTAAAAATTAAATTGAAGTACAGCTTGACTTGTTCTTTCTGATTTAAAACGTTGGCTATAACTGCAGACTAAAATGAGATAAGCATTAAAAAACAAAGCAAAAGCAAAGCAGTTCATCAATTGATTTTGCATCAAAATTTGAAAAGAAGTTGGGGAATCATTATTGTTAGAGGCAACCGCACAATGAACATGTGTATTGAAAAAGAGCAGGTGCCTCAAAGTGGATTTTCAAAAGAACTTGGAAGTTGGAGTCCAGTATAATACATTGAGGAGGTGGTTTAGATGAACAGTTACACTAGGCTCTCTTTAGAAAGCTTGAGATGACAGAAGACAGCAAAGGGCACAACAACACGTCATTTCGGCCTGTAATGAATGCAGTACTTTCTCATGACTTGATGAACTACAAATTATAATTTGCAAGCAACTTCAGATATTTTCCTAGTTATAACAGACAGGAACTACCGGGATCACCAAGACTGGACACCTTGACAAAAATGCCAAAGAGACAAAAGTGCCTAATGAGAATAGCTCACTCCCAGTCCTACATTTCTGAATCTCTGGTTCTGAGACTTCATCATGAATTGGTATTAAGTTCTCTCCGAGAACCTGTATGTGCAGGGAATAGATTTTAAAGGACGAAACCTGAGATTCAGGAGCAGCTCATCCATCGGCTCAAAGCAAGCTTATTGGGACAGATTCTCAGATTGTAGGATACATGTCCCGGCTAGCGTGGTTTCTGCTACGGTAAGAGCCCTTGTGCCTCCTGTAGCCATCGAGCAGGACTTCCAGCAGAAAGGAGTCCTCTAGGAATTTTACCGGTTTTACCCTGAAAATCAGTCGCTTCAAAAGCGTTTGAATTAAGCAGTCTCAGTAAGAAGCATTCCTGCCAATGCCGGTTTTAACGACACATGAACCGTAGCGGCTTTCCGGCTGGGCCCGGGGAAGAAGCAGTCGATGCCCCCCCCGCCCCGGGCCGCACCCCGCGGGCCCGGCCGGCTCCCGCGAGGCCCGCGGAACCAGGGCTCGCCCGGCGGCGGCGCGCCCGCTGCTTCCTGCCGCGCCCCCCACAGCCCAGTGGCCGCTCAGCACCGGCCGGCACGGCAGCGCAGACCGAGCCGCCGCTCGAGGTGAACCGCACGAGGCCAGCTCCCGCCGCGGCCGGGCCCGCCGCTGTACTTGCCTGGTCCGGCGCACGGCCGGGACGGCGCGACGCTCCCCGCGCCCGGCTTTCACTCCGCCGGCCCAGCGCCCTCCTCCCGCCCGTCGAGCCCTCCCCTGCGGCCGCCCCGCAGGCGACAGCTGCCGGCCGCGTCCCGTCCCGTCCCGTCCCGTCCCGCCGCGTCCCGCCGCGTCCCGCCGGCTGCGTTCGTCTCCGCAGCCTCCCGCTGCCCCCGTCGGGCGCGGGCGGCGAGCACACGCGGCAGCCCCGCAGGCAGGCAGGCAGAGCCGGGCCGGGCCGGGCCGGCCTCCAGGCGGCCGCGGAACCGAGCCACGACACCAAGCGGCCCGACCGGGGACTTCCGGAGGGCGGGGGCGCGGCCGCGCCCCACAGCGCCGGGCGGCGAAGCCCCGCCCCGCCGTCCCTCCGCTTCCTGGCCCATCCTCCGCTGGAGCCGCGGGAAGCGCGCCCCCGCTGTACGTCACCACGCGTCGCCGCGCGCCTCCGCCCGCCCGCGCACAGCCCGGGGTAGCCGCCGCCGGGCGGGTTCGTGGCAGGCGGCGGCAGCGGTTGCGGAGTCGTCGGGCGGCCGTTGGGGAGCCCAGAGCTGCCCCCGGGCGTGACGCGGGGGACCTGAGTCCCGGCCCGGAGCAGCGTGGCTCGGACTGGCCTGTTATTTGCTATTCGGGATTGGAGGTTTCTGGAAGCTTTCGTCTTTCTTTGGCTGCGTGGTCGAGGAATTTCCTGAGATGATTTTACTTCTGGCGTTTTTCGGCACATGCAGAGGAGGGTTTCCTGTCCTAAGCAGGTTGCACTCTAACTAGACAAGGTGCTTGGATGAGTAGCAAACAAACGCATCTGATACAAAACTGTGCAAGATGTCCTGCTGACTGTAGTGCATAATGCTGCTGATTTGGCCTGGGGTATGACAGCACAATGCCTACGTCATTTTATTTGGTAGCTCAAAGTGTTAGGCAAAATTCATTGGACTTCTTTTGCATCTTTCTCTTAGGCTGTTGGAATTAGGCACTGTCTGTGTTTGAAGAACAAGCTGAGCTGTCAGCTTTTTTACCCTGATACAATGGTAGAGAGTTTAACTGAAATCTTGTTTATGCTTGGGGTGTATTATTTGTAATTTGCGTAAATATATGCATTACTTTGAGTGTCTGTGTCTTGCAGCATACGAAGCCTGGTGGAATGCTGCTATGGCAGCTCAGATGTCTGATGCTCATCGACGGTTCTTGCAAGTCCTGATGTCACATGGGATAATGGAAGGATCAGAGGCTAGGAAGTTACACAGGCACTGCTGTGAAATCCATAAAGGTGTGTCACTTTTGGAGAAAAAGTGGAGAGAGGGAGTTTTTCTTCACTTGTGGTTTACAAATAATTAGATTTCTGAATACCATACACCACCTAAAAAAAAAAAAAGTTAGAAAACAAAACAAAACCAACAAAAACTTCAACATGTTCTCTTTCTTTCCTGAAGTTAAAAGAACAAAACAAAACCCAACAACACAGCACTATGCAAACTAAGTTTTAATCCGGTCAGATTTATACAGAACACTTTTTATTTTAGCAAAGATTTTTTTTAGACTGTGTAAATATATATTTTTAAATATACTTTGGCATTGGTAGCTGTGAAGTTTCCAGAATGTTTTCCTTCATACTTGTTGGGAAAGATTTGCTTTGGAATATAACATGAAGTGTATACTGTTAATCCATCTCAAGTAAATCTGTCACATGACTAATTATTTTGTAAGCTGGCTAATTCTAATACATGCAATAGCAAACTCAATTTTATGGCATGTGGAACAAAAGTTTTGTTGTGTACTGTCTAATTTGTTTGAAGTTCATGTTGAGACTTCAATGGTACAGAAATGTGTAATCAGCTCATGATTTTTTTCAGAGATCTGCTCACAGGTCAGTGATCTGTGTTTCATCTTCTCTATTTTTGAAAATGTGGTGGGCACAAACTGAAATAAAGCTGAAATGAGTGATGTGTTTAGCACTAATTAATTAGTTGGTTTTACTATCTCAATCACATTTTCCCAGAAAATAATTAAAATAATAAAATTCCTGTATTTTCATAATTGTTTACGAACAAAATTGAAAAGGACAAAGAATATAAGAACAAAAAAAGCCATTTAAAAGGAAAGATCAAAATGCAGTTCAAATTGTTTTAAACAATTATAATTGAAAGGCAGAAAACTCCAGCAAACGTAGTTTCCATTACACACTTTAAGGTCTGATACACACTGAAGTCATTTGCTAGCTCTCTAGTATTTAAGACTTTTATTTTAAAAGTTTTCTGAAATGTTACTTGGGGCTTTCAGTCATTTCGGGATGTCTGAGCGATAATAACTTCAGCAGCACAAGTGCTAACGATTCTTTTTCTCTGTTAGGAGACTGTAGGGACTGATGTGCACAACCTGTTGTGAACTCCATCTTGCCTTGTTGCCAGAAGTGGAGTCCTTTCTGGGTGATGGCACAATTTATGTATTTTCCTTAGTTAAAATGAGTCAGACTCCAAACTCTGAGGCCAAAAGAGCTTATTTCAGCACTTGCTCAAACTTTTGACTGAAAAGATGCAACAGTAGGAAAACATGGTTGGCCTTTGAATACTCCTGTATTTGTGCGAACCAAGCCACTGTACTTTTGTAAAAGAATTTATCATAAATGCTAGAGGTGGCCTAAACCGATAAGGTAGACATAACCAGCTTGTTGTGTGTTAAGAAAAAAGAATCTGTAGAGAAAAAAACTTGACATCTAGGCCCTGTTTTCAGTATGCAGGATCAGAGGGTACTGCAGTTAAGAGCTGATAAGAGTTATCATTCATTTGAAAGGATTATTTATGAGAGGGATTTAGAAAAAAAATGACTCTGTTGCAACTGCTGTCTAGTGAGTACTTCATGTTTTGTGTCAGTGTGCAATGGAAAAGTTTGTGAAATTACTGAGATATAGTACTCAGACATTTTATGCCCTAGACAAGGAAATTACTTCTGTTACAAAAGAAATAAGAAACATGTACAGTAACAGTTGCTAAATCATAGGATTTTTAAAGGTACTATATTTTATGGGAAAACTTTGGAAATTAAGACCTTTCAAACAGTTTAATCCAGTGTTTTGAAATTAACAGTAGTCCTGGCTCTATTATGCATCTACTGTACTCATGGTACAACAAGGTCTTCTTAAATATGTTATTTTGAAGTACTATTGACATGTCATAGATATTTTTCCACAAGAAAAAAGGACAAAAAGATTCCTGTATACACACAGAATATGAAGATTGTGCATACTTAGTGAAGGAAGATCACATTAGTCTGTGTGGTTTCTCAGCACATCTATTAAGTAGCTGATTTCAAGTAGTAATGTATTTGAATAAATGGTTTCTAAATCAGTCAGTTGTTATTTATTGCTTAATGATAACTTTTGAGCCCTAGACTGCTGAAGTCACCAGGAGTTTGCCACTGACATCGTTTTCTTTTGGATGGAAACTCTTGAGGGTGTGTGCTGTTGCTGCGCAAGCATAAGCCACAGAACATACTCCAGAGTTACTCTAAAGTTCACCTTAATTATGTCTGTGATAAAACTTCTCCTACTATTTCATTTGCTTATAGAGCATGACACAAGATATTAACAGTGTATCTAGAGCACTGCAATTTTAAATTTGCTGACATGTAACTTGATTGTTACGTGGTACTAATTTATGAAATAGAAAACAAAACAAAAAGCACACAACAACAAAAGAATCCCTTGTGTATAAATGGAAGAAATCAAATATATTTTTGTATTAGGTATGAGTATTTTTCCTGGTTATGTTTTGTCTTTAATTCAACTTAGTTTAAGTCACTGTAATTAATGAATTAGTTTGGTAAGTTCCATACAGTGAAGCTAAATGTTTAGTCTCTCTTTCTGTAAAGTCTGATTTTCAAGGAGCTGAACTTCTCTGAAGGTTAGTAGTCAGCAGCACAGGAAAATTGTCTTCTGCATCTAATGGACCTGTTTGAATTCTGCCTCAATAACTTAGCAATTAATTACACCTAGGAAAAATGTTTCAGCAGGTAACAATGAAAAGGTCTGCCTAATTTTTTTTTTTTTATTACTTATTTTCAGTCTACTATGCACATGATAAACTGGATGATTTCATCACTACTATTAATATCCAGCTACAGCCTTTGTTTATGCAGATCCGGAAAGGAATGTCTGAAGGTGATGGAAGAGCCCATTATGCCTTAGTAAGTATGTGACATGCTGCCATCTTGTGGTTTTGGCTTCTCATAACGAGTGCATACACAGAACCCCATGGAACAGTACAGTCTCCTGTCTGCTTTAAAATTAACTTTTGAATAATGTGTCAATAAAAGGTATGCGTGCCTTCTGATTGTAAACTGAGCAAAAAACCTAACTGAATAATGTGCTATCTTTGGATGTTAAGAAGACTGAATTACTTAGGATCCTTACAGTATAATACAAGTGCTATTTAGAAAAATCAGATAGATAGAACTGAAGGCTGCATCTGCCAGCATAATGAGACTTACTCTTAGCAGTGTCTTTTTTTTTTGTTTTTGTGGGGCTATTCCACTCTTATGCTGACAGCTGCTGTAGAAGCTACTTGCAGAATGGGGAAGTGTGAAGATAAACTGCCAAGAATGTAGGTGTGTGGGGACAGAACATGACAGCAAGGACCATAGGACGGTCTGATTTATTTAGCATAAACATTACTTAAGTGCTGAAGTAAGATTTCTTTTTCACAGGAGACTCTTTTTCTTAAGAGTAATTTTTAAACTAGAAAACACAGGGAGCTCTCCAACATGATTTTCTTTTTCTCAAAATAAAAAAAATAGTATAAAGGGGTGCTAAAGAATAGGCTAAAAAATTTCACTAGATGCTCTGTAATGCAAATGCCAACTTATGGTGTAGGAACACATGGGCACTTTGAATTCAGTGTATTTTTTTTGTAGGTGAACCTGGCAGAAACTGAAATTACTAAAATGGCATCTGACTATGCAGAAAATGAATTAGAATTGTTTAGAAAAACTGTAAGTATGTCGGTTACTCATCAGTAAATCACATTATTTGAGAAGGTACTCTGTTAAAATGAATGGAAACTTGAGATGTGTTTCAAGAATTAGTTTCCATCTTGCTTAACTTTTATAATAATTAATCTCAAATCAAATAGGGTGTGTGGTGTGAGAGATGGGCATATATACAAGTAATGATTGCCTGTTGAATGAAAATCACTTATTGATAAAACGTAGTTGTGAATGGGGGAGTGCTCCTTGGAGTTAATGACTTGGTATATCTTCTTTTAGTTAGACAAACATACTGCCTCAGCAACTTTCTCATAGATGTTTCAGTTGTGATTGCTGAATTTTTCACTGTCTTCAGTAGTCTAGTAATACACTGTACATTTTAATGTTATTACAAAAAAAGTTATTATTTTGCTGATTTGAATGGAAATGTTTGTGTGTTGTTACTGCTGTTGCCAATTTATTCTGTTTATTACACTACTCAGAATGCTGATTGTCAAATAAGAAAACATACACTTGAGAAATTTCTAAAGGTCCAAATAGATCTACTGAGATGCCAGAACATGCAATGTCTAGTTTCATATCAACAAACATGAGTGAGTTGTGATCATAGCTTTGTATCTTGCATGTTTTAGTGAATTTTCTAGAACTTGGAAGACAATTTCCCCAGCCATTAGACTTTCCTTGATTTTGCACTCTAATTAAAACTGTTTTGTATAAACTAGAAAGAGGTATATTGACTGTTCTGTGACAGCTGCTCAAGGGTCATCTAAACTGGTAGTATGCAGTCTTCCCACCCTCGTTATTGGGGTGGAACCTATACAGCCATGTCAGCACTGCAGAGATGGTATTGTCATGGTGCACATTACTACTAGAATATAATCTCTGCATTCTGCTCTGTGATAACGTGTAGCAGTAATATTCCCAATGAGAGAATCTCTCAAAATTGATAATACTCCTATAACCTCTATGTGCCAAATAGGTTCAGCAGTGTTAATGAATCCAGAGTGCACCATTTTACTTTAGTAGTGAAAGACGTTTCCTCAAAAGAACATTGGCAGAGGTCAGATAAGAAGAAACATCTGTCACTTCTGAGAATGCTAAAGGGTTGCAGCTTCATTTAGGCATCACTGAACAGTTCTACTGGGGAAATGCTTTCTTGGCAAAGATTAAAATTGTCAAGGTAACCATGATGGCTTTAGCTTTTGGCCTTTGTTATACAGTTCTTGTTCCAGCCATATACTGCAGTATTTATCAGCATCCATACATATAGATGGTTTGTATGGGTGCTGAAAAAGCTGCACATTATTATAAGGTGTGTCTATCTAATTGCATGTTTTTTTAGTGATTGAAAATGTTTCTTTCTACAGATGGACCTAATCATTTTATCAGAAAATGGCTTTGCCTGTTCTACAGATATTTTAAACTTAGCTGACCAACTTAAGACAAAGAAAATGAAGAAGAAAGAAGCAGAACAGGTGCTGAAAATTTTTGTGGAGGATAAGTGGCTCTCTGAGGTAACTGCTTTCTCTTTTAAAGCGTTGTTATTTTAATAGGTCCAGCTGTTATTTTCTCATGGATGTGATGGCTGAAACTGTATCTGTTTGTTAATGAATGATAGCAAAAATGGTTTTGTTAGGCCTATGCTTATTGGTACTCCAGTCAATGATTTTTGCAGAAAATCTTGTATATTTGCAAGCAAAAAGTCCTTGGGTAGGTCTACACAGGACAACGAGGTTTCAGTTTCCTGTGCCTGAGCCAGTGTGGGTATCTGTGGTCAGCCCTGCATTAGAACATAAAAGTCATCCTTTGTACACAGCAGCACGACATACTTCAAACTTGGAACAGAAGCTGGGGAAAAGCTCTTTAGGTTGATCAGTACTGTCAGTTACATTTAGAATTCCTTGAAAAGCAGTGAGGCCAAGCACGTTGAAAACTCCTGTATCAGAAATGCAGAGTTTTGGAAAAATCAGAGAAATTGAGATTAGTTTTACCCTGTGGACACAACAATTGCTTGCCATGAAAAGTGAGACCTCAATCCCTTTTCTCCTGGATTTATCACATTATAGATCTCCAAACTGCTGCCACATATTTTCTTATGTTAGAGACATTTTCAAAGACACCTTAAGTAGTAAATGTCTAGATGTCTAGAAAACCAGTAGAAGTTCTGATAATGTTCAAATGAAGGGTTCCCAAACCATATGCCTTTAAGGAGAGCATGTATGCTCCTCTGTACCTTTCAGGGACTATATTTGTTAAAGGTGCGAGATTTTTTAAGTTCTCTTAACAAATTAATTCTGCCTCATCAAAAGTGCTTCAGCTTTGCATTTTATCAATGTCAGAATGTTTGTTTCATGATGGCAGAAAAAACTTGGATATCAAATGCTTGCTAACAGGTGGTGAGGAAGATCCCAAAAGGAAAAAAGAACTAAAACATAGTGCTAATCTCATTTGTTTCCTTAGAGAAATGGGGAATATACTCTGCATACTCGCTGCATAATGGAGATGGAACAATACATTCTCAGCACCTACCAAGATACAGCAAGAAAGTGTAACATCTGTCATAGCCTTGCCATTCAGGTAACAGTTTGATTCCCGCAGCAGGCATCTCTCGCTGTTTGTGATACTTTCTCAAATATTAGGCAAACCCTGAAAATTCTGGTGTTGTGATCTGGAAATGTTGCATATGTATGTAATACTTGTTTCAATGTAGATATTTTTGTCTTCTGTCTTTGGAAAAAAATACAGTATAAACTTGGAGGATGGGAACTCACCCAACCAAGAACATTATTGTGCTGTCTTACTTTCCAAAGCCAGCAGGCTAGAGATGAACCCTTATCCTTAAACAGGCATAACAATTAATTGCTAGCTGTCTTATCTTCGGACCTTACAAATGGTAATCTTCCGTATGACAACCATTCATCTTTGGTTTGGGGATTTTGGCTCAGAGTGAACATGTATTTATATATAGCACTACTAAAGGAGTACATGTTGATACATGGCAAGTTACCAGTTTAGTCTTGCATGAGAAGTTACAACTTGAACTATTCCAAAACTACCAAATTCTCTTGCTCCTTGCCACTGAATCTTCTCATCTTCCAGCTAACACGCTTCCATAATATTACTTTTTCCATCCTAATTGCTCTCTTTTATTGCAGCTTGTTGTTGGGCTTTCAAGCTAAGTTATATCCATACAGGAAAATAGCATTTCTTAGTTTCCAGGAAAAAAAACTCATATCCTTTACCAGCCTTGATTTCAGAGCGTCTTCTAACTGTAATGTGTGAACCATTCTCAGGAATAAAGCACTGCCTATCTGTATTGTGACAACTTTATGTTGAACTGAAGGACATATTAGGAAGGTTTTCTAGTAATGCTTCTGATTTCAGAGCCAAGTATGTGAAACCTGTGGAATTACAATGCATTTACCTTGTGTTGGAAAGTACTTCAAAGCTCAAACTGAACCACGATGTCCTCGTTGTAATCATTTCTGGCCTCACGAGATTCCAGGTACCAAACAATATATTTTTTTAAAAAAAGTGTTAAGAATGAATACTTAAGAATGAATAGTGATATTCAATGGCACTGCCAGTATTACTTACAATTGTAGTTGAATATCAGTTGTTTCTGGCTTCAGTTGTATATTTGAGAATTAACCATCCTTGGGCAACACTGAACCTTGAAACTGCAAAAATTCTATCTTATGGTCACTAGCAGATCCCGTGAATACATTTATCATAACATTAAAGTTTTGGGGGATTAATAGGAACAACACAAAAACATTTGGAAATAGAGTTTTCTAAGAAGATAGGAAACTCTTTAAGAATTTTTCCATTTAACCAGGGAAATTGGACATCCTGAACAGGAGCACAGGAATATATAAAGCATTTTAAAAATCTGCAAGTTATACCATATCATCCCTTTTTTTTTTTCAGTCATTTGCTTTTTTTCTTTCTTTACAGATATGAGTCGGATAGAGTCCCAGTCATCATCAAAAAGAGACAGCAGAAAAGAGCTTCATTCTTAGCACTAGATGATGTTAGTAAAAAAAAATAAAATACTTTCAATTAAGTTTTTTTCCCCATTCTCAGGCAGAATAGCCAGACTATATTGTATTCATTAGTAACAGTACACTGTTGTGTACTTTTTTTCTGAAGTTTTAAGGGGCTTACAATAGAACAGTCATTGACCTCTTCTCCTACACAGTTATGCCCAGACAACTTTCTTGGGGGTGGTTGCGTGTACACAATTCTCCATATTCTTGGGTTGGGACATGTTTGGGAGAATAAAAAATATAAATGTTTTTTCTCTGTCTTGAAAGCTGATCTATGCCTGTGAACTATTAAAGCCTGTGTCAGCTACTGTGTTCCATATTTGTATGGTTTCAGTTGTACAACTTAAAATGAAACCTGTTACTGGCACTACAGGGCTTGTCTCTATCCCACAAGCTATCAGTTTAGGTATGTAAATTTTACATGGTTTTCAAGTAGCTGAGAAATCAGTGTAGCACTTCAGGTCTTTTTGTTAAAAAAGTCAGCTGAATATCTGATCTAGGGCTAGAGTCTGAACTAGAGTCAGCTGGTACTGTTGCTTGGTTTTTGTCCTTTCTTTTGACAGAAGAGAGTTCATGTCACAGAACCAGGTCACAAGCAGCTATGGTCAAGAAGAGATGGAATATTCCCACAGTCAAAACTAGTGGGAAGGAGTAGTACATGACACTTGGGGCAATTTCAGCTTTTATCTGTGAAGTATTAAAAGAATCTTGAGTATTGATTTATTTAAGAACTAGGACTTCACACTCCAGTTTTCTGTAAAGATGCATTTTTCTTTAAAAAATGACTTGAAGAAAAGACAATGTTACTGCCAGGTGCCAGAGCGGAGTGTTAGTATGTCTTACCTTGGTAGAAATGAAAGGGACTCAAGACTTCCATTGCAGATGGCAGAATGTCTGCAGTTCAGCTGACTATCAAAGTATGATTAAGCTTCAGTTTATTTAATTGCTATTATAAACTAAGGATTAACTACACTTAATTACTTTCCTATTCCCTAACACTTAACTTCTTCCACCTAGGAGACTGGTATCTCACTCCATTATTATTATTATTTTTAAGATATATTGAACTTTTGGGCTGTCACTTTTACTCCACTTTTTACTATTATTAAATCCAAGTAGAAGATAATGCTAATCTGATGTTCCAAACATATTTTGAAAAGCAGTCATGGCACTGTTGATATATAGAGCTGTTTCAGATATACACACACATACACAATAATGAACCAACAGTTGCTCTTTACAAGGAGGTTATATTGAAAACATCCACAAAAATAAAGTGGTTGAAGCAACTTCTGTTTACCCACATTTACCCATCCAGATTCTTTCACCATACTGAAACAAGGTTTCTTACTTATTTTTCAATCCAGCTCTGGCCTCATGAGAATGTTTTTCACTATCCAATTTAAATAGAATTCACTTGGGAAGCATACTAGATGCCACTTTTCCTGACTTTTAATTGCTATTACAATACTAACAAACTTCATGCATGCTTCAAAGTTATGACCACCAGAAACTGACAGAGAAGCTAATATCAAGAGATCGTATGTAGTGCCAGTATTTAACTGGAATGAACAGAACTTGTCCAGGCATCAGAATACAGGACTGACATGCAGCCTTTCTAAAATTGGGAAACTTATTTAAGTCAGGATCTTCTACATCAACCTATTAAAAACAAAGAAACAACAATAGAATGTGTTAAATATGATTTGATAAAGTACCTTTACTGACACTAAAAATTCAGGCAACTATTTACCTGGCTAGTATTGTGAAGAATTTGTCCTTCATGTGGGTAAAGGTTTTCTGAATCTTGTGGTGAATAAAGACAGACATACTTTCTTCCAAATACCTGTATATATTAAAATAAATGTTTTCCATCTGCCATGAACCTATATATTACTGGAAAGTGACAAGTTCAATTAACTAGCAAACAGTCTAACATACCATACTGTTGGCTACAGTTGGCATTTAACACTAAATAAAAGATATGTTATTTTTGTTATTAGTAAAGATGCTGTTATAATAAAAAGTTACATCGGGGTATGGGAATCCAAGTACCTGCTCCATTGGAGCAGATAAAATTCAAAATACCAGCAAACGCCTCTAACCAAATTACTTCTAAGTTCAGTGGTCAAGGCACCCAATTTTTGCAATGTTATTTGAGCTCTACAGCCAGAAAGCAATTGTCAGAACTGAGAATACATCAGCAGGCAGAGATACAGGCAGCGAATGTTAAGCTTCCATGTACTCCTTTAGCTGTTATTTATGTATCATCATTAAATTAGTTCAGACTCACAGGCTGGATGAGGTGGGAAGGGACCTCTGGAGGTCATCTGGTCTAACCCCACTGCTCAAGCAGCCAACTAGAGCAGCTTGCTCAGGGGCATGACGAGACAGCTGAATGTCTCAAAGGACAGAGACTCCACACCGCTCTGGCAACCTCTGATAGTGCTCAGTTACCCACACAGTAAACAAGTGTTTCCTGATGTTCTGATGGAACCTCCTGCATTTCAATGTGTGCCCATTGGTTTTCATCCCATCCCTGGGCACCACTGAAACGAGCTTAACTCCAGTTTCTTTGCACCCTTCCTTCAGGTATTTTTATATATTAATATGGATATTAGTTAGCTCTCTAAAGAACCAAGCATTAGATGGTATTTTTACTAATGTACAGAACTATGTAAAATGTTAGTTAATGCAAATACTACTTCACCTAACTCTCAATGCATGCACAAATAGATAATCTTATGGGGTAATGTGAAGTGGATGCACCTACGTCTACCCACCATCTTGCTGTTCAGGAAAACCAAAGTCCTTCGGACACTGTAACAGGATCAAGGTTCTTCCCAATTTGGTTCCAAATTCCTTGTGTGGCCTTGGAAAAGCCACTTCTTGTCATTGAATCATTTAGGCTGGAAAAGACCCTTAAGATCAACAAGTCCAGCCATCAACCTAACACTACCATGTCTACCATTCAATCCTGTCCCTCAGTGCCATGTCCACCTGTCTCTTAAATACTCCCAAGGATGGGGACTCTGCTGCTTCCCTGGGCAGCCTGTTCCAATGCCTAACCACCCTTTCTGTGAATAAATTCTTCCTGGTATCTAACATAAATCTCCCCCGGTGCAACTTGAGGCCATTTCCTTCTTGTAGTGAGGGGCCCAAAAGTGAACACAATATTCATTTGTGCATTGTCATTTCCATTCACCTGTAGAATGAGGGTAAGTGATGGTTAATCTCAATGATTGGTTGTAGTTAATGACGACATTAAGTTGCATCAGTGACCAATGCACGAGAATAGTGAAATAATATCTGCCTATTCATCCTCTTTCAGTTATCCGTCAACTTGTCTGCTGTCCTTGCCTCTAATACTTACACACCATACTCATTTTTTCTAGCTATAGCATTAATGGCTTGTGTAGAGTAAGCAGAATACAGACCTGGGCTAAAAAATTTTGCTGGGGATCCTGATGAAGAGGCGAGATAGTTCCTTCTGGGCCAAACCAAGCGTTAATGGTGATGTCATCTTCTTCTCCTTCCCCCAGGCAGCAGTAGTCAGGGATACTGATATCCTCTTTCAGTTCTGGGATCTACTCCCATAAAGAAATGAACATTAAAAAGGGTATGTTCTAACTTGCAAAAGGTGTACAATTCATAGAGTAACAGGGCTTTACACAAAGAAAACAATTGACCTGCTTGTTCTGCAATGGTGGCAGAGAAATAGCTGGGCTGCTGGAAATCTGCAGGACATGTTCTCATGCTTTCTGTCCTAGCAGATTCTGTTGGAAGGAGGTGGAAGAAAAAAGGAAGGGAGTTTCTTACACTTCAGAGACCCCATTTGCTTCAGCAGAAACCAGAGAAACTCAGGGAATGACAGAACTACAAGAATAAGCAGGTTTGCTGTTCAAGGAAAAAGAGCAGCTTATCTTTTATACGCTAAGCTTGCTTCTCTGTATGATTCCTTTTACGATCTCCCACCAACATAATCTCCTCTGTTGAACTGAAATGACATTGCAGATTTGGTGAACGTATCACCACTGAAGTCTGTTTCCTGTCCAAACCTCCTCCCTAACTTGCCTATTCTTTGGGAAAATGCTGCTTTCCAGGTGGTATCCCTGTAAGTAAATGCTACATTGTACTGAAACAGCCCTAAAATCAAACACCTTCACCTCTGAAAGGTTTTTGTTTCCACTCCTTTCAGCCAGGTGGAACAAAATCCTCCCCGTGGAACAAAATCCTTCCTTCAAAACAGTTGGAATAAAAACTTCAGACTTATTGTCAATTCCTCATACGCCCTTCCATCTAGTAGAAAGGACATTTTCAGGGATGATTTGACACAAAGGGAACACTTGACTGCAGAGAGGAAAAACATTCATGCAGTTTTACCTGATCAAAAAGCTGGTGCTGAGCAAGGTATCCTACACTGTTCTGAAATTACAGCAGAGAAAGAAAAATGCATAGTGACATACAGGGTAAGACTTCTTGGTCATTAATGTACTTACAGATAAGAAGAACTTACTTGTAAGTAAGAACATCTATTTACAATGTACTATTTCAGAGTACTAGAATTGCTTCAACATTTCACTAGTATTACGGATCTTCTGAAATAAAAACTTACATCTATACTGAAATTATAAGAGTGTCGATGCATCCCCACAACCACGGTTGTTGCAGTAACTATTTGTAGCTTCAGATCTCGAAAATATCAAACCTTTTAATTCAGTGCTATGCTTATCGCCTAACACCACCTGCAGGACTCCCTCCAAGAGTATTTACAGAATCACAGAATAGTCTAGGTTGGAAGAGACCTCCAAGATCACCGAGTCCAACCTCTGACCTAACAAGTCCTCCACTAAACCATATCCCTAAGCTGTACATCTAATAAGCTCCAGCTAGGCAAATATTCTATACCAGTACACACTGCTGCTTTTGGAAATGAAAGAAAATTAGAGTAACAAACCTCATTCACAATATAGTGGTTGATGAAGTCATTGACAGTCATGAGCTTCTGAGACCATTCTTCATCTGTATATCGGGAACCCAATTCTACAGGGACTGTGCGGCACCCAGCCACTTGACAAAAATAGTCCACACTGAAATGAAAAAAAGTTCCATCACACTTTTATATTTCTCTTGTTACTATTTTTGAATGTGAGGACAATCAATCAAAATAAATCTTTCAGGGTAATAAAACCACTACCATGAGTTTTTCCCCTCTTAAACCAACAAATCAGAGACAAAGGTTAGCAGTAAACAACCCAAGCAGCAAGAAAACAAGTGGTTAATATCATCTGTGTATTATGCTGCCTGTTTTGCTTTAAAACCTTGTTTACCTAAGTTAATTATTCTTTCCTATAACAGCTAGGGAGATTTAAGCAGTTAGTCTCTTGACTACTGATGGCTAATCTTTTTGCTGCCTGCAACCAAGTTTGCTAAATAAAATACTGTTTCTTGTTACTATTAATGCTGTATCAACTGTCTACCAGTGCCAGATTCTGTATACAGGTACCAGTAATATCCACCCTGGCTAAAGTCAGAGGAATTCCTTTGAAGGTTGATACACATCTCTTCATTGACCATGATATTAATTATATTAAGAAGTTTATTGTTTCAAGTATCTGCAGATAGGCAGAGGAGTACCTTGACTGAAAAAAAAAAAAAAAGTACAAAACTCCCTAAGAAATATCAAAGTTACATACATAATGTGTACACATATAAAATATAGATAACCAATTTTATTTTATATATATATACACACATAATGTTATATATAAAATATATAACAACAACCTATATTAAATTAATGTAGATTTTACCCTTGGCTGTGGAATGGAAGGATATAAGCAATTCCTCAAACTAAGCCTGAGTATTTTCTTCCTTTAAGAGGAATCATGAGCTTTAGCTCACAAATATTTGATTCTCATAACTGGAACTGTTGGCACCACTGCCTACATTAAACTAATGGCACAATGTTATTACTCACTCCTGAATTCAGGTGTCTGAAATTGAACACTCAAAAGTGCTACTGAGCAAACATCGCTACTTGTACTTGTGAATGAAAGAGACTGTTATGCTTTATTCATGCCTCTCTGAAATTAAATTCCCATTGCACTATTTATCAGCAAATTCTGGGACATAAGTATCACCAGCATCTCATCTTAAAATGAGAGTAAATTCACTGATATAGTTAATGGTTCATACTCACCTCTAGTTTCCAGTTAAGTACAACAATGTGCAGGGAATTTGCCAGGGTTCTCTCCTGCACCAGACCCTGAAAGAAAGAGCTGGATTCCAGTGCAGTCTCTGCCAGCACCTGATTTCCCTGCCACACAGGAGCACTTACAACATGATGTTCTAAATTTACTTGATCCACTTTACTTCTAGCATCTATGGAAAACCGTACTGAGCAAAGACAGTACTGCAGCAGGAAGATACACCCAACGAAAACCAGTCCTCTCGGTGCTTGTATTCTGTAGAGGTGTCTACCACTAAAAGGCACATCAATATATCTGATGCACAAAATAATCCTTGTCCTTCAAAGCGTGGGGAAGAAATACTAATGTCTCACCTCCACTTCTTCATAGACGGCCAGTGGTCAATAATTCCCTCTAAGACAACGGGCTTCTGTGGAATTAGATAGTTGTCTCTGAAGTGCTCTAGCGAAGGGCAGCGAACGTGTGGAAGTGCTTCTTCTGGCTGCACCACGGGCGCCGGAGGGGGGTCAACCCGCACCCTCTGCAACAGAAACGCCCTAATCAGGCGGCTGTCACCGCGGCTCCCCTCCGCCGCCCCACCGCCCCCGGAGCACACCCTGGCGGTGAAGGGCGGCGGCGGGGCCCGGCGGCGGGGGAGCCCCGGGCCGCCGTACCTTTGCGCTGCCCCCGGCTGCGGCGCGCCGCTTCCCGCGGGGCAGCCGCTCCTGCAGGAGGCGGACGAGGCGGGCGAGGACGTTGTCCAGCACGGAGGCACCCATCAGCAGCCCCATGTCGCAGAGGCGAACGGCGGGCGCCAGCGGGCGGCAGGCGGCGACCTCGGCCAGCGCGCCGAAGAGGCAGCCGTAGGCGTAGACCTGCCGCCAGGCCTTGCTGACCTCCCGCCACGGTCCCGAGTTCAGCTTCTCCCAGGCGTAGTCGCGCAGGACGTCGCCCAGGCGCCGCAGCTCCACCGCCGCCCCGCACGGCGGGCCCAGCGCCCCGTAGAGCAGCCCGCGGGCCCGCCGCAGCAGGGGCGGGACGCAGTCCTCCACCTCGCCGCTCAGCGCCAGGGACAGCTCTTCCTCGGCACCGGGCAGCAGCGCCCACGCCTCCGCCCACAGCGCGCCCGCTGCCGCCATGGCCGCGGCGCCGCTGAGTGTGCGCGGGCACGCCGCGGCGTTGCCGAGCGGGCGGAGCCGCAGCCCGGCGTCCGCAGGCGGGGCGTGGGGCGGGCAGCGCCGGCTGGGCCCGGGAGGGGTCGGCCCCAGGAGCGGCGAGAGGCTGCGGCCGGCCGCGCCCGAAGGGGCGGGGCCGGCTGTCCAAGTCTCCTTACAGCCCAGGTCTCCTTACAGCCCAGGTGACTGTGAACGCTGTAATAATCGCCAACACTCAATATCACCAACACTTGGGCCCTTCACATGCAAATCTACTGGAATTTAGTAATGGTGTGATTGACTAGTGCAGCTATTTGTATTAAGAGGGAATATACACATCTGATCTAGTTTTCTTTGTGGGGTGTCTTACATGTTAACCATGCATTGATAGTGAGCAACACTGCTGTTTCCAGTTTGGAATCTGTCTTCTCACTAACTGCTGTTAGTGAGCAGATGACTCCTGGAAGTCTTGGGGGTTCTTCTAGCCAATGTTGGTCCTAAGTAGAAGAAAGAAAGAAAGTATAAGAAAGTAAGCCCACCTGGGGCCTTGCCTTCTGATTTCAGTGATGTGGGAGGAGGCTAGAAGCTTTAGGGAAGTGCATTAATGTGAGGCAACATCTTTTTGTTGTTTATGTTGCATGCTTTCAATCCTTGCTTAAGAAAATGTACTTCCTGTGTGAAATATGCACCTTATTCTCCTAACAGATATCACACAGCATCTTTCAAGCCCCAGCTTGACTTTGTAACATGCCCTGAATGTGTTACCAGTTCTTAATGATTAACTACAAAGATAATATTATGTAACTTGAAATTCATCATCCCTGCAGAATGTCTTAGTATTGTAACCCAAAATCTGAAGCAAAATAATAACAAATGAGGATTTTGTAACTTCTGAAAAATCTTAAAGGTATTGCTTGTGAGGTGTTCAATTTGTCAGACGATGCAAAATATTAAGTTTACAGAAAAAGTTAAGATCATCATTTTTTGTACTGAGATCACTCCTTCTTTGTTCCAAGCTCAGTTGTGAGTGCTTTTATAAAAGAATTAGTGGATTTGAGTCCTTCTATTGGTGTTACTTCTGAATCTGATTCTGGGGTCCACAGTCAATGATGTTATCTTGACCGTCACTGCTGGAGAAGTAATATCTGCACCAGATATTGAAAAAATGTTCCATATCTTGTCTTGCCTTTGTATCCACTGGAAAAATCAAGTGTTTGGCCAGTTCACAATTTAATTATTCGTAGTAATATTCAGTTTTATAATATTCACTCCTCCTGCAGCAATCGGAACTTGGGAATTCAGATCCCCAAATTCCAGCAATGAAGTTAACCTTAAAAAAGTATGATTGGGGTTCATATATTAAAGCAAACAGTACATATGCATTTCATGTTCATGCCTCAGGCCTAGATTCTCTGTTACTAAGGCTAGTACATTTTCGTCTAGAACTTAAAATTCTAGTTGATTTTATTAGTTTGCCCATTTAAAAAGTAATCCTTATATATGCAAATGTTTTAATGGAGTTAACAGGAGCTAACAATATTGTTAGTATTCATTAACATTAGTGATGATTGCCATGGTAGTGTTTGTTATCACGACTGACTCTGATTTTCCACTGCAGAGGATGAATGGTTGTCTCTTCCTCTGGAAGAATGAAAGAATAAACTCATAAGACTTACAGATTTTGGATGTCCTCCTGGCTGCCTCTACCTGCTCCTTTGGACGGGAGATGAATAATATTGATTAATAATACATAGAGAATTAATTGTTGCACAAGAATTATTTTCCACAGATAAGCAAATTCTTGCTGTTCAAGAGTGACAGAGCCACGCATTTTGATTGTATCCTGAAGTCAATCATAACTGTAAAGCAAAAGTGTAATGATGGATATGTCTTTATCAACCTGTTCCCCGCATTGTGTTTTTATCACTGCCATCTGCTCTGCTCAGAGTGGTAGCTGCCAGGTCTCACAAATAGTGCTGTCATGTACTTTCATGTAGAACAACGTATTGTCATAATTTCTCTGATATTACTAGATGTAATAGCTTTAAGTGAGATAAGGTGGCATTTTGCTTGGCACTTTGGAGTGCATTTCATTGCAGTATGTGTCGGACACAAAATGTTCTTTCTGGAGCAGGCTATAAAAGCATACCAAGTTCTACTTTCAGAAAATGCTTCTTTTTCCAAAAATCTTATGTAACATCCATCTGGGACATGCGTGGCAGCACTAAGAAGCAAATGAGAAATATTCACTACTAGTATTGCTTACATATGTAGCCTTAATTACCTTTGCTGAATGGAAATTGTGTAAGTTAGACTATTTTTAAAATTCAATTATTTATTTTTCTGCTTATATCAATTTGAATATCCATCATATTTGCAAACATGTTGTGACAGCTTCTTCAATGTTAAATGAAACAAAAAATCTTTATAAGAAATCTTTACAAAATTCTTTATGACAATAGGTACCTCCTCCTGTTGTCTCAGCGGGACCCTAGGTGTGTGTGTGTGTGTTGGGGGGGGTAATTTTATTCCATGAGGTGTCCAGTCTAAGCTGTTCTTCCAGGCTCTCCAGACTAATGGGAGAGAGAGATGTCTTTAGAGAGGGATTCTTCCCAACCCAAGATGGGGTAGTTAGGGTGGACAAACAAGTGGAGTAAATTGCTCTATGTGGGTGTCTCTGGTTGGGCATCCACAGCTTCTCTGGGTAGCCTCTTCCAGTGCCTTACCACCCTCTGAGTAAAGAATTTCTTCTTAACATCTAATCTAAATCTATCCTCTTTTAGTTTAAAGCTGTTCCCCCCTTGGCCTATCACTGTCTACCCATGTAAAAAGTTGTCCTCCATCTTTTCTATAAGCCCCCTTTAAGTACTGAAAGGCTGCAATGAGGTCTCCCTGGAGCCTTCTCTTCTTCAGGCAGAACATTCTCATCTTTCTCAGTCTTTCTTCATAGGAGTGGTACTCCAGCCCTCTGATCATTCCTTGTGGCCTCTTATGGACCTGTCCCAACAGGTCCATGTCTTTCTTATGCTGGGGACCCCAAGAGCTGAATGCAGTGCTCCAGGTAGGGTCTCATGAGAGCAGAGTAGAGGGGGAGAATCACCTGTACAGACAAGAAGGTTGTGTGAAACCATGTCAAAAGCTTTACACAAATCAAGGCAGATGTCACTTGTTGTTCTTCCTTTGTCCACCAATGCCATCACCTGTTGTGGAAAGTAGTTGGGCAATCTCTTCTTTCTGTCTTAGTTCCTGTTGCTACTTGCAAGGAACGAACCACAAGGAAGGAAGGAACATGGTGTATAGCTCAGAGAACATATCTGCCTGTTTCAGGCAGGTCTCTTATAGGTGTGTTGTAGAACTGTCACACCAAATCTGTCTGTCCACTGGAACAGGTACAAGGAAAACTGATTTAGGATATTTCTTCTCTCTTTTGAGCACTGGGGAAAAAACACCCTTTCTGATAAGGGGAAAAAAAAAAAAAAAAAAAAAAAGTTGTGATAAAGAAAGTGGAATATTTATTCTTGATTCTTGTGTCATTTTCTTTTTGAAGTGTGATAGGATGTAAAGTACTGAACAGCTGATCAACAGTGTGAAGGATGGAAGCAAAGAGAGCTAGTCAGCCTGTTTGGAAAGGTGTGGTAGGCGGAAAGCTTTTTTGACAGAAGTGTGAAAGAAGCTCAGCACATGACTCCTTTAAGTTTCTCTGCCTCATCCAAATGGATGTTTCATTTTGTCATTTCTTTGTCAGCCAGCAGAGGAGAGGCCATTTGAATTATGAATTACAACGGCAAACAGAAAACCAGGCCAGAGAAAAGTGTCTTGTCATTTAAGTGTAGTTGTGCTCTCTATAAATTCAAATCTTGCATATCGTCCCAGTAGTTCACTTCAAGAGCTGATAAAGGCTCCTGTCATTGTACTGATCTTGAGCATATACCAGATCACCTTTTTATCCTAAAGGTGGGAAAATCATTTTTATAAACCACATATTATATATGCATACATTTCATGAGAGGAAAATATAGATGAACACTTTTTTTCTTCCCCCCACGATTTACTAAACTCATTTGAAACTTCTGTTTGATTTATCACCTAGACTGGGGCTATAAATGCTGCATGAATTTGTTTTTGTACTCTGTTTTAAGTATATTTAGAAGTGTACACATTAATATGTGTTCATACATCACATTCTTATTAATGAACACTGTATAATTATTGGTTGTATTGACTTTTGTTTCTCTGGATGTTTTTAAAAGATATTTTAAAGCCTTTCCTGGAGTTTGCATGTGCTTCAGAAATTAAATTTAGTCTGTGATTTTATTACCCTTTTTATTTAATTTATCTTAACTGGTGCTTTCAAGCTGTGAGCCAGCTGTTGACTTTGAAAAAACATTGTTCAATTTGAAAGGAACATTTTAAAGCTTAATGTAATGGCTGTAAGTAATCACTACAGCAATTATATTCTCTGGTGTTGTGCGTCACAATAATATCGGAGGTTGTGAGAAAATGCTGGAGAGAAACACATCAAGCTCAGACTTTTCTGTTTTGCCTGTAATGCCCAGCACCTCTTTGTTTTTTATATAGGTTGGTGTTATTTGGTGTGAATTGTAGCAGAAAAAATGAAACTCCACTCTGTTGCAATGTTGCGTGTGCTCAGCAAGAAACAGGAGGCTTTTTCTTAGCATTGCTCTCTATCATTTCTCTCAAACTGGGCATACTTTTATCTTTCTCCATGCTGTCAGACTGTAGATGGATGCTTGCTGCAGTGACAGAAATGCTTGTTGCTCTGCTGCCTCTTCCTGACTAGTTCCAAGATGTGCTTTACACAAAGTGGAATTTTGTTTTTGACTTTTCTTGAGCAACTGTGCATGGTGCAGGTGGTAGCAAAGCTCCTCACAGATTACGCAGTCTGGCCAGAGCTGGAGTGCTTGACATGCTGCAAGGTCAGCTCACACTGCCATTGTGCTCAGAAGATTAGCAGCTACTTGTCATGGTGAGGAGAATTAATAGAAAGTTAAGGTTGTGTTTTCATACATGCTCTGGGAAGGTGTGTCCTCCATTTGTGAGCAACATTCTTGTTCAAGCAGGCTGGAACCACTGGGGAAGAGAACCTTCTGGGTCACTGTGGTGAAGATGAGAGAAGCAGACTGCACTCAGTATCCCTTTGTGTTCTACAAAGCCATGAAAGTGCTGTGAAGATTTCCCTTGTCCTGGAAATTCTCTCCACAGTGAGTTAAAAAGAAATGTAATATGCATCATCCTTGATGTGGGCTGCATTTCTCAGTGAGTGACCTGGCTTTGTTGCACACACAGCTTGTGTTTGAAAACTGCAGATTAGAGTAGTGCCTAAAGAAGGTGGTCTACCAGGTGCACAACTGTGCAGTATCTAGCCCTTTCTTTGCTTTTGGCAGTGTATGTTGCACGGCAGGTTCAAGTCACCTATCATGCTATACCATCAGTTCCAGTTAACAGCTTGGTGAAATAATAGTACAGCTGGGAAAGACCCAGTAGAAGGCTTTGGTTGAGCAATGTACTAAACCTTGCCAAATTTACTTTGTAGCAAGATCCTTTGGAAGAAGAATCTTATGACAGCAGGATCTGAACCAATGCAGTAATAGGGACAATAACAGGAAGGCAAACATGCAGGGAGATGCAGGCATTGGGAGCCTGGGACAAGATGGGAGACCAGGCTTACTCCTGAGGCAAGATTACTGGTGATAGCAATGCTTGGTTGCTGAGGAAGTATAGATGATGCATTTGGTAGTGGGTTTTGTGATGGCATTTGTAATGAATGGTAGTCATGGTGATATGATTGGGATGATTCTCCAGGAGCTAGTCCTACTTTGGTATTGATAATACACAGATAGAATGACCTGTACTTTACCTTAAAAATAAAATAAAATAAAAATAAAAATAAAAATCAAGATTAACATGAGAGTGAAAGAATGCCCATATGTACCTGCATGTGAGTGCAGTATGCATCTGCGTGATGTCTGTGGCAAAATGAACTCTGAAGTTTCCTGTTCCTCCCTCTGTGTGTAGTGCACTGATACAGAACCTAGGTATTCTTCAGAGGTCAAGTATATCACTTCCCACCAAGTGTAGAAGAAGCTGAGCTGATGACTGTGCATTTGGCACAAAGGGATGGAGACAGAATCCTGGTTGTTGTGACAAGGCCAGTATTACTTGTGAATTATATCATATACATATCATATACATATATGTATGTACGCATAAATTAGACATTCAAAGAAGCTAACTGCTAGGATGGAGATAGACATGCAATAGCATGTTCTGGAAAGTTAAAAGCTTAATCAGCATTCCAAGGTATTATTTAATGTAGCAGAATGAAATCCTTTGGGTGCAGCAAATGAGACACATAAAGTGTAATGCCCTGTGAAATCACAAAGATCCACTTTCAACAGATGGAAAACAAACAAACAAACAAACAAAACAAACAAACAAACAAAAAAACTTTAATACAAAAGTGAAAACTGATAGCCTCTGTCTTTGATAATCGAAATGCCAGGTTACACTTTAACAGTGGCCATTACTGTCTATAAAGTATATTTCAGTTCTTAAATGCTCTTCCTGGATTGTCATTATATAGAATTTAAAGTGATGAATCCTGTATTCTTCTGTCTTCTTCACTCTAAGAAGTTAAACAAAGTCTGTGACAAATGGCTCCCAAGTAACACATGCTATTTCAGTCCGTACCTGTTCAGCTATTCTGAGTGGAACTGAAACCTTGCTTTAAAGCTGTTTTTAGGAATCCCTGTGGTGGGGTATGTTTGGAGCTGCATGAGTGGGCAGAGATCAACAGCTCATTGCCAGTGGCAGAACTGCAGATTGGCACGCTAGAGCCAGGAAACTTTCCTGTGCCCTTAGAGAAAGGACCATTATAAAGAACTTATGACAGAGCTCCTCATTGCACCACTTATGACCTTTCTGGTATGCACCTGAGCTGAGAAGAATGGAGGCACCTCTCCCAGCTGGCCTGTGCTGCTCACTGTGGCTTCAGGCAGGATTTCATGGGAACAATTGGCTGAATATTCCCTGGATAGGCCAATGCTGGCATATGGGAAGGCTCCATGTATATTAGTCATTGCAACCTAATTAGTGAAAACCTGGAGACAGCATGGGCAGGGAGTGAGAGAGAGGAAAGAGTCCAGTGTCTTGTTCTTTTAGGAAAGCATGTAGTCAGTAGCATGTGAGTAAATGTGATGTACTGAAGACTTAAGACTTCTGTGGAGAAAGGTATGTCTCATAAATCCCTTGGAGTTCTCTGAAGGAGAGAGCAAATGCAGGACAGGAAAAAAAAAAAAAAAAAAAAAAAAAAAAAAAAAAAAAAAAAAAGTTTTTTTATATTCTGCTTGGATTTCCCCAAAGAATTCAAGAAAGTCCCTAGTCAAAGTCTCCTAAATACAGCAAGCAGCTATGGAATAACAGAACAGATCCCCAGATGGACAAGGAACTCAAAAAGCGTAGGAGTAAAAGGTCAGTTTTCATGGTGAAGGGAAGTCACCAGTGGGATCCTCTGGGGATCTGTGCTTCAGCTGTTTGACATACTTATACGCGGTCTGGAGAAAAGGGGGAGCAATGACTGCAAGTTTGCTGACAATACTCAGCTATTGAAGACAGTAAAAATACGAGCTGAATGAGATCTGTGGAAACCCATCTGTATAGTGAGTGACTGATCTGATATAATTCAGTGTAGATAAATATAAAGTGATGAACAAAAGGAGAAACAACCCTAAAAAACTGTACATTACATGTGCAGTAATGAGTATATCAGTGATTGTTAAGTAATGGATAAGACTTAGGATTGTAATGAATACTTATATGGCAGTGATGGCCTAGTACTCAGTAGTAATCCAATAGTAAATAACAATATTTAAATCAAATAGTAAATAACATGTCAGGTGGTCTTAGAGAAGGAGCAAAACAGGTAACATGATTATGTCCTTGCATAAATTCCTGGTGCTGCACACCTTGAATACTCTATGAAGTGCTGTTCCCCCTTTTCAGAAAGCAGAAAGCAGAACTAGAAAATGTTAGAGGAGAGTCACAAAGATGATCAAAGGTCTGTAACTTTTTTTAAATTTTTTTTTGGGAGGGGGAAGCTTTGGCTTGGAAAAAAAGACAGTTAAATGAAATATATGTCTATAAAATCATGTGGGATAGGAAAAAGGAGGAAGGAATGATTGTTCACTGCCTTTGTTTATGAAGGAGCTGGGGATGGGGGGAAAGACATGATAACACATATCAAATTCGAAGCAAAAAGAAAAGGGGGCTACTTATCCACATTGTGCATAGTGGAGTTGTGGAACTCCTTGCACGAGAATGTTGTAGGTGCTAAAAATTTACAGGAGTTCAAAACATGACAGCATACAATTGTGGAAGAAAAAGCCATTTGTGAACATTAAATACCAAAGACCCACCCCTCTCTGTCTCAGGAAGACTGGGAGCTGCATGCACATTGCTGGAGGCTGGGGTTATATTGCTGTGGTCTTTTCTAATTCTTACATTCTTCTCTAAATGTTCTTCTTCTCGTCTGTTACCAAAACCAGGATATTGGGCTGATGGACTTTAGGTTTGAACTCATGTGGCCACTCTTATATGTCCATATTATTCTAAATTTGACACATTTTAGGTAAGAAATTGCATATGATAGAGTTTGATGTTTAGGTCCAATATCTTTAACTGTTGCTTTATCTCTAAAACTTACCTCTGAATCTTCAGAGATTACTGCTGCCTCTGGCTGTGTTGTGTTTTGTGCTTGCAGTGAAGGCTGTGTTGCCAGCCCTGAAAGCCAGATCTAGAGACAGGAGACAAGTGCTTTGCTGCATAGTTTTCAGATTCCACTGGAGATCAGTGAGCAAGCCCATGATCTGTTGATGTTTTGCTGACTGAGGTGGAGGAAGAAAGAGGAAGGAGAGGCTCAGTCAGCATCTGGGATCCATTCTGAATTCTCTGTGAGAAAGTCACTGGGGCACTGGGAGTGTTTATGGAAACTTCGGTGTAGTGGATGCTGTTCTAAGCCTATGTACTCTTTGTTGAGTATTCCTAATGCTTGTGCAAGGGGATAACACCCTGCTAGCACTGAGGAAACCAGATGTTCAGCAGGGTGTGTCCTTTTTAGATGTAAATTTTCAATGAGTTAATGGGACATGGAATCCAGTCTCCACCACTCCCATACCTTTGCACACCTTGGTCTCTGAAGTGCAAGAATCATGGGGGTAAGTTCAGGGCTTCCTCTCACTCCATGGCTGTGTTTCTGCCAGGGTGGAGCCAGCTTCCCAGCTTTTCCTTAGCAGGAATCTTCCCACTTATATGCCTCAGAAATAATTCCTGTGAATTTAATTAATCACAGTTTACATAGCAATAACCTTTGGAATACTTTTTATGGGCAAATAACAGATATCTCCTGCTGTGGAGGGATCTGCTGGTTCCAACATTCAATTATTGCACAATCTACTTCCTATTAAATGATCACAGAGTGAGACCAAAGGAAACCAAAAGCAGGGGGAATAATTAGCAGCTACTTTGTAGGCATGGACATGTCTTCTTAATGTTTGTTCAGAAGTCTGATCAGTTAGAGTGCGCTATTTTGCTGGTGCAGAGGGAGTGTCTGTCTGGCAGTGTGGAGCCGTGTACAGGGATCTGAGCTCACTCTCAATACTAGGAGGCTTACTCACAGGGAGGTTCCACATGGATGAGGCTTCTCAGCCTCTGGTCCCTGACCGAGTTAAGCCCCCTTCCTTGCTCTGTCTGGCTGTAAGCTGTGCCATGAGGGGACCTGGGGAATACCTGGCTGCAAGATTTTCTTCAGCCCCTCCTCTCCTACCAGGCAAGCTCAGAGCAGCTGTGATCAGTCTTAAGTATATCACTTGTGAGAGAGCAAGGAGTGCCATTATCACGTAGCGTCTCTGACAGAAGAGAAAGTGAAAAGACTTGCTCAGGGCTGCCCAGTATTTCTGCAACGGGGCAGGGCTGGGCATGGACAGGGATTCTTGTATCTGTTGCTGGGAGTTATCAGCCCTTTGCTCACGCTGCAGCAAGACAAGTCTTTTTACTGAAGTAGCCCGGCAACCAACTAGTCCTGGCCTACAGCTTTTGGAAAGGTGACATGCTAGCCCATTTAGCAGTCATATACTGTGTCACAACATGTGTATGGAGAACTGCTTCAAAAAGAGGTAATGTCTGCCTGAGAAGTGCTTGCACAAGAGCACAGTCCAGTCCCCTCACTGTGATTATTCTAAGCACTAGTGTATTCTTCCCAGTTTATGTTTCCTTTTTGATCCTATCTTGTAATTACTTCTTTAATCTGTAATGTTGCTGCCTGCCTGACTCCTGCAGCTCCTGGCTGCCTTCAGGACCAGCACTGTAAACAAGTCATGGTGTCTCTCAACAGCAAGGTTCCTGCTGAAATAACTCCCCATATAAATAAAAGGCAAATTAGATATTGTAAAAGAACTTTAAATAACATCTGAATTCCTAGGGAGCTACATCTTACATCTCTGTTAGGGACAAATGGGTTCAACATAAGTAATACTCCCCTGGAATGAAAAATAAAGAATTGTTGTTCACCAGTCTCTATGGACTGGAATGAGAATAGACTTTGGTGATAAATAAAAGCAAAATGCAAAGATGTCCCTGGGTGACAGATCGAAGCAAAAGATTTAAATATCATTGGACTATAAGCACATTGTCTCTGAAATGTGCCTTAGCTTGCCTCCAGATATCTGCTTTGGATATGATGGGTCTAGCTTTTTCTCTTGTGTAATGGGAAGAAGCTTAAAGCCCGTCACTGAAACAGCATTACTGGCAGTCCTTTATACCACATGCTAGACTATGATCTTCCCAGACAGAGTTGCACCTTTCAAACGCAGACTTGTGCTGAGTTCTTAGCTCTTTAATGAAACATAATTAGTTGAAATTCTCTGAATTTCTTTCAGGTCTCATACTGATGTAATGCTAAAATATTCCCTTGTTCCCACTTCATGTGATCCATTCATGTTTGCATTTTGATTGTTATGTCTCTATTGTGTGTTGTTTGATACTCACCCCTTCTCCACGCCTACTTCAGGTGTTTATGACAGGACAAGCCCCATACAAACATGTCATGCTCCTGGTGTTTCTTCCTCTCCTTTGCATGAGATGTCCTTCCTTCCAGTTCTGAGAAAACATATTCCTATCACTGGATGCACCAACTAGCTTGCTTTGGTGCTTCCTGAGCAATGAAGTCTTCTGTCAAAGTAGAACCTTCCAGTGTTTCAAGTCTCTGACTGTGATCAAACCGTTGAGCTCACTATGATCTAAGTGTGATGGTGTATGCCATCAGGGAATGCCCATATGTGCCATATTAAAAGTTAAGGGTTGGACTAGATGATCTTAGAGGTCTTTTCCAACCTGACTGATTCAATGGTATGCTCTGCATCATAGAATCATAGAATGGCTTGGGTTGGAAAGGACCTTAAAGATCGTCTAAGTCCAACCCCGTGCCATAGACAGGGATGCTACCCACTAAAGCAGGTTGGCCAAGGCCCCATCCAGCCTGGTCTTGAACACCTCTAGGGATGGGGCATCCACAACTTCTCCAAAACCCGTTCCAGTGCCTTACTACCCTTACAGTGAAGAATTTCCTCCTAATGGCTAATCTACATTTATCCCCCTTTAGTTTAAGACTACTCCCCCTGGTCCTGTCATTATCTACCCAAGTAAAGAGTCCTTCTCCATCCTTTTTATAATACCCCTTGTCAAAGATGAAACACGGTTTATTTTTTTTGTGTTTCTCCTTCCAACCATTTTATAACCACCCCCCCCCCCCCCCCCCCCAGTTACACACAAAGGCTATAGCTACTTCCACGGTTACCACACAAAGGCTATAGCTACTTCCACGGTTACCTTTCATCTCACTTTACATCTCATGGGTGCATGTTCTTCCTGAAGAAAAGCTGATTTTTGCTTCTATGAGCCTGGGCCAAATACGAGAGTATTTGGTACCTTAGAAATGCTTTTCACTTTGAGGGGCACCGTCTTTACCTTGTGCCACTCAGCCCAGTGACCTAAAAACCTCTGCAGGGCTCTGCAACATGAGTGGTTTTGCTCTGCTCGCCACACTGCTTCCAGAGAGCAGGTGTTCTGCCTCTGCCAAGTGTGCCTTTGGGAACCCCCTGCTGCACTTTGCACACTGGAGTGACATTGGGGAAGTGATTTCAGGAGCTTGTTGCTAAGGGTAGATGCTCTTAATCCTCTGTTGTGTTTCTCTTCACATAGAGATAACATTTTTCTTCTTTACCTTTATTCTCTACCCAGCAGACTGGTGCTGCACCCTGAAAATGAATTAATAGCAGCTCCTGAAGAGGGCAGCATGGGTTAGCTCTTGCTCCTTCCCATGGATTTATATTTTATATTCCAGACATGTCTAAGGCAGGGCTAGTAAAATCTAGAAGAGTATTGAAGGAATGGGTAGTAAAACTCTTGATTCTATGATAAGATGCCTTGATTGAGCAGACAGAGTTATCCCCCTTCCTGTTACTGTGGGAGAATATGTGTCTCACCAGCAATTGTGCTACCTTGCCACAGGCTGTCTGACATGAAAATAAGTGGTGCCTGTGTGACCTGTCTACAAACTGGTCCCTCTCTGTTGAGCAGTGGAATGCACAGACACAGAAGAGAACATTTAGGAAACCCCAAATATTCCACCCAGTTTAAAAGACTGACCCCACATATCAGATGGATTTGATGATTCTAGAATTAATTATTGAGCACTGATGTTGTACTCAATCCTGTGGAACATACACAAAATAACAGAATGGAAACACAAAGCCCCTAAACCAAGGAGCTTGTACAATGACAGCATATGAAGTGCTTTTCACTAAAAGGAAGACATTTTGAGATACAAGGGAAAGGATCAGCTTATAGTTAACAAATCCTGGGACTTTGGTGCCTGACTGTCTACAAGTGATGAATGAGCAGCTTTTCTTTCTTTCTTTCTTTCTTTCTTTCTTTCTTTCTTTCTTTCTTT